>NC_142678.1:13310858-13383358 GCF_964200805.1 Pocillopora damicornis
TCACTGCAGAAATTGGTCTTGTCTCAAAATTGTCACGCAAGAAACAACAGCTAAATAAAATACTACATTTGATTAATGAAACATGCGACATGAAAAGCACAAGCATTCAAAACTACTTAAGCAAACGTTAGGCCTATCACAGCAGTAACTGTCCACGCATTATGCTTAAAAGACGGATAAAGGCTAGTTTTGAATTTATCGAAAGATAGGAACACCATGATTAAAATATAAAATGACGCACATATATGTGAGAGAGACTAGATATCAACCCCTTTCACACACACAAGAGAATCGCATTCAACTCCTCCTTACAATATCCATACATTATCCAATGAACAGGTAATGAGAATAAATAAATATCTCAGCTTATTGCTGTGTCAGATGTGTCACCTTGCCATGACATAAAAAAAGTATTTCCTCGCATTACAAAGAAATATATGGCAGCTGCAATGTGCAATTTTATTAATACATCTAAAGAAGTGAGGACCATTAGGCTGATTTCCAAATAAGCATCATATCTCTAGCTAAGCCTGGAGCCGTCAATAAAGTTCCTACATGATCAATGATGTAGTACTTATTTTCCAAGAAAATTTTCTAAACTGCATCATATTTGTTCGATTAAATTTCAACGCTTCAAAAGTTAATAAATTGAGGCTATAAAGGCTTTCATTCTAGGCATAAAACTTTTGTCTCAAGCTACATCATGCCCTGTGAAAAATAAAGGCTTTGTGTTTTTTATTATTATTATTATTATTATTATTATGTAATAATAAACAGTTAGTAAACTAAACGTGAAAGTAAGAATGGAAAATCAGTGCGTTTTTTAAATGATGATTACTTTTTTTGTTGAACCTAGAATCCGGGTTACTACTGCAATGTGTCCCTCGGTGGTCACTGCAATCCCATTCAGAATAAAGGACTCTCCCATATGGATAAGAGTACTTCGCACAAACTCACCATCTCTGGTGTATATCCCTACATACAAGATGTCTGATTCCTTATTACCGGCCACGACGACTTGTTGACTTTCCCTGTGAAATGCAATTTTTGGAGATCTCAGAAACCTTTGCAGATCAAACCTGTTTAGATGGTCACCCTGTTCGCTGAATATGTGAACACCTGGCGTCGAAAGCCATCCTTCCACCACCATAACTCTACCATCACTTACAGTAGTCATGTCGCACGGGTAACTCAAGATTTGTCTTCCAAAACTGCAAACAAACTGACCATTAGCCTCATAAACATCCACAATCCCATAACTCTCTCCAGAGTTCCTCTTCAGTACTACCACTTTACCACTATCACTGACTGACAGTTTGCATTCGCAGCCCATTGTCCTGACGCGAAAACTGTTATGCTCGTCAGCAGTTTTGTTAAACTTAAAAATCCAGTATGAGTCCTCACAACTCGTTTCTTTGACCGGCACATAAATGTTGTCATTCATGTCTGCGACCAGATGAACCACCCGGTATGTAAAGGATAGGTGCTTACCCATGTCATCTAAAAGAGGAGCAGGAACTCTGAAACGTTGCACAAACTTGCCACTCTTGTCAAACACCTTGATTGTCTTGTCACAGTCTGCTACAATATATTGCCCGCTTGAGTTGGTAGCGATACCAAGCGGATTATTTAACCTGTGCTCCTCTTCGCCAAAATGACCAAGTATCCATGATACACTACAGTTCTCCGTATCCTGTTTACAAAGTATTTTTGTTACTCTCCGGTCTCGCAGCAGATCAACTTTCTCTTTTCCTGTATCAATCATGGGCCATTGTGGCAATGGTTCTTTAACGGATATTTGTGTGACATCGTAAGCGACACGATTGATAAGACAGACACGGGAAATAACTTTCCGTCGTTCTTCTCTGCTAAATAAACCCTTCATTGCCATGATACCTGTCTTGAGCTGTTCTTGAAGACTTTGCTGAACCACCGGCATACCGTTTAGCTCTTCGATACACACTTTACATGGTGCTACAGCATCTGCGGGATGGTCTATTGTTTCTAATACTGTTGCCATCACTCGGTACTGCATTGCTAGGATGCGGTCATTTGGTGATAGCCCTTCATTTGAAAAAGCAATGGTTGCCATTTGACGAGCAAGTTTGAAACTGTATTTTGCATTGGCGAGCTGCCTTGTGGCAGATTCAGTAAGCTCACTCCTCGACCTAGTCTCTTCAAATACTTCATACAGGTACTCGATTCCTTCTCTAAAGAAGCTGTTACTTGCTCTCAATTCTTTCTTTGATATTCCATCCAGCTTGGAATTCACATCGTCAATTTTACGTATGATGATGCTGCGAAGCTGTTGATCTGTTACGTCGCCATCTTTAAGTTTTTCTGCAACTTTTTCTCTGCCTTTCTCCACAAGCCATCCAATAATAGTTTTAAAAACTGATGTTATCATCTAGTACTTGATACTGACTGGGAAAAAATCATAGGAAATTGAAAATATTTTGCAGCTTATGAAGACTCCTTCGATATTAAAAGTTTTTTCTCGATTTTTCCGGCGCGAATGAATCGAAGGCCTATTAACAACTAGGGTCAAAGTTTGTATACTAACCGGTAAATATTCGACGAAAGAAATGAAGACAATTTTGTCGATATGTGTTCAAAGTTAGACAGTCAAAATGAAGCAACCCTAAAAAACTATTCAACTTCTTAAGTTGTTTTCCTCGGGCAACTGAAGACACAGCGAAAAAATACAACTCAAGGAAACATCATTCATGGCAAATGAACGACAGCTGGAAAAGTAACAGATAGCTATGAATACAATATGACTGTGAATACAATTGATATCATGATGTTTTGAGCCAGTTCTAATCTTTGACTAATCAAAGAGGATCAATTCATTTTCTTTTTGGCTCTATCATAATTGAAAGTAAACCTTTAAACTGAAAATTGTTTAGTAAGAATTCCATCATGGAAAGTAAAACAATAATACGCGACCATGCTAAGATCAGCAATAAATTTTTTCCAGAAAAGGAACAGGAGAATGTGAAGCTAAGTTTTTCAAGTAGTTTAAGATACAGAGAAATAATTCAAACGGAGAGACGTCACACGTAGCTAGGAAATCAACAAAAGTTGAAAACAAAACAGACAGGTGTGAATATCATTACAATGATGAATTTGAACTGTAATTAAGAACATAGTCTACATTTCAAGAAGAATTTCTCCTCGAGTGTTCAACTCGATAGTTCACGAGTGAGCGCAGCGAACGAGTGAGATGTCGAGTTGAACTCCAGAAGAGAAATTTCATATCTAGAAGCAACCATGAATTATTTTGTTTGTCATCTGAACACAATAGCTCTTTACTGATAAGAAAAACCCGACTTTATTAATCAATGAAAATAAAGGAATCGACAATTCCTGAACAAATATCGCACAGTGGGTTGGCGCTAAGGCTTAAGATGGAAAAATGCGTTGAATAATGATTACAAAAACAATCATGGGCGTAATTTTCAATTTACAAAATTCTCATTCCTTGAGTTCGTCTTTACTGATGAGCCTCAGCATTTTTGTATGTGGCAATGAAAAATTAGACCTGGCATCTGCAGATGCTTCTGTTAAAATCACACAATCGCAAAGCTAAATACTACTGCAAGTGAATAAATGTATCATACAATGTATGACAAACTTTTAAATCTTTCCGCAGGGGTTTTGGAAAGACTTTAACTTCTCGGAGAAATCCGATTAGTTTTAAAATGTGACTCCGACACTAGCCGAACAATAATGTGCAGTAATGGTCTAGCAGCGCTTAAATTGAACGCTCAAAAATGCAAACGGTTCAACAATGGATGTGTAGTGATTTGAATCATTCGTTGGAGCCAGCTTTCATTTAGCTCACGGCTATCGCTACTTCCCTGCATCAAACAAAACAAGGCCGGTTGAATAAACGATCGCAAGCTTGTTAAGGTTAACTCGTCCTCATAAAACGCCTGCACTAAAAGCTACCCCTATTCTGCTTCAGTGATAGCACTGTTAGAATACATAGACGTTGAGATCAATCGTAGGGGTTCATCTTCCTTTGATTTATCACTTAAAGCCTCATTGCAAAAACAGTGGTTTTCGTCTCAGTCTTTCATCTATATTATGTTTACGTGAGTGCACAGTTCCTTCAAACGAATGACCTCGTCATAAATGTGACCCTCCACGGGCAAACAGAGAATAAGGTGAACGAACGGCAGCGAGAAAAATGACACGCCGGCTTCGGAGCGGAGCCGGTGTTCATGCTTTGCACACCTGATTAAAATTTTCTATTGCTCGAATTGCACGATAAAAACAAACGCGCGAATTACATGGATAGATAGATAGATAGACTGTGTTTTATTAAAATTAAATTGCAGATAAAACTGAATTGCGTAACTTCACATTAATTAATTGTACAAACTGTTTCTGCAACACATATTTATGAAACTTGTTGCCGCTCTGTCGGTCTTTCAGATTAAGATTGAAATTCCTCTGTTTCCTAAAATTGTAATTAGCCTGATAACTTTTTGGGATTAAAGAATGAATTTTGTTGTTTTTGTTTTCTAAAACTGATCAACTGGAGCAAAGAAGTGTGTCGAGCTCGACACTGAATAAAATGAAACGCTGGCGAGTGAAATAGCACGCCGTTTAAGCGAGTAAAATGACGCAGTAACCGTGTCTAAAATTTTCGTAAGCAGCGTACGCGTGCAGCCCTGCACGCGTGTCCATCTCTCATTTTTACCAAACTGCAACTTCAACGTGGTAAGTACGATCTATGTGGGATGAACGAATCTAGGAGACCATCGTTTTGTCAATAAGACATGTTTTCCGTGTGACGATTGCTAGGCTGGTCGTTCTAATCAGGAAGGATCAAGAGACTACAACTCCTTTTTCCAGTCTTCTTTATTCTCTTCAAATAAAATCATCAAAGCTTTGTTTTGCATATTCTGCTTTTTCTAAAAAAGAAATACCGGTAAGCGCCCTTTTCTTAATTAGCGCCCTGTCTCTAATTACCACCTTGTCTCGAATAAGCGCTCTCCTTTGAGGTGCCAAAAGTAAATAATCGCCCCGAGCGCTAAATCGAATCAGTACAGTGAATGCCACGGCTGCAATTATACAGGGTCTAGGAACACACTTATTAAAATATCAAATCATAAAAATACACCCAAAGAAAAGTGTCTATCAACCCTTTCACTAACAGAAAGGAATCACATTCAGCTTCTCCTTATAATAATCTCACGTCATCCGACAAAAATATACAAAGAGAATTGACAAATATATCCGCCACATGCTGGTTTTACCTCGGTATAAGAAAATGATTAGCAGCTAAAATCGTGAATTAATAATCGCATCTTAAAAAGAAATATGCTTACAATTATGATGTTGAGGGTCAGTGATGATTAGCCTAGGACCATGAATGAGATTCCTAAATTGATAAGCTTTGTTTATCAAAAAGAACCGAAAATTAATAGGTAATGATAAACCACGCTGGAGCAAGGAGGGTAGAAGCCATTTTCCTCTTTTCCACTCGACTTTATCATCACACATCCGCCCACGGGTTTCTGTGATGGCCACCAGCGCCACGAGGAAGACTGGAGACCAGTCAAACCTTGCATAGGGTAATTAGTATTATCAATTGAATTGATAACGTAAATTAGCCACCGTGAAGAGTTCGAAGATAACATTTCGAGAATTAGCCCTTCATCAGAGCGACTGGAGGAATTGTGGGTTGTGTGTATGTGTTTATATGAAGACCTTGCATACGCAGACCTTGCATAGCCTAACATACGTAGCCTAACATATCATGAAATTGTTACGCTTGATTTTCAACTTATTCTCTTTTTTTCATCAGATGTCTTCCAGCTCGGCCACATCCTCTGAGCGAACCCGGCAGATGCTGAGAGCTCGGATGAAATCAAACATCTGACTAGTGCAGGATAGAGGGCCGCTTACTGTGATAACAACTACCATACCCTCTCTCCCTAATATTAATCCACAGCCAGTGTGTATCGGGGGGAGGGTGAAGAGTGCATCCAGAGCCGACATGCGCATTGCACGATTGAGACATGCCCACAGAAGCGAGTTCTTCATGAACTGTTGATTCATCTGAACAGACTCAATTTAAGCTCAGATAGATATGCTTGAGCGTTTAATTGATTCATTTCGAACTGCAAGCGTTCTTGTAATATAAATGTACATATTCATATTTTACGTATACAAAGAGCGAAAAGTGAGAATAGACGTTATTTTCATGACACATTTAACCCGTGTGGGGTTAGAGTAAACGTGAATATAATGTTTAAAAAAAATCATCACTCTACCGAAGTTCTGTTTACAGATCTGGAGCAGAAATGTTTATAGCCAAAGCTTTAGAGAACTGCAATAACGAAAGAAAGGTATTGTTGAGATGATGATACCTTATAAATAATTATTTTTTATTCATAATTTCCAAACATCGAATTTTCTTCATGATATTGATCAGATGTATATAACAGTAAAAACTTCTTAATGCTTTTAAATCCAATTTCCATGATTGACACAACTTTTTACCATATTCTATCTATTTATGTACTAAATGGCAAAACAATTTCCACAGAAAAGGCTACTAATTGATTTAACTATGAAGGAATTGATAACGAATTAAAAACGCTGCATTTCATCGTGAAACATAACTGAAAGATAACTTCAGTTCTGTTTTTGCTAGACCCCAAATGGTCCAAATAAAACATAAACATTCCAAGTATCTCTTCGGAGAATCTGAAATAAGACTAAAGATAATTACAGAGCAAACAGCAACAAATCAACTGTCTGGAAAGACATTAAAACCGCATTGCTGACTCACAGCGACACCATCGGTGCTCCTCCTAGATGCGGTTCAAAGGGAAAAAGGGCCTCCTACCATTGTTTCTTTCTTACTCTGGGGAGTCCCCTGGCAAGCCTCGATCTCGTGTAGTAGACTTAGTTACCTTGGCTCCCGCACGGCACGCTTTCAAGCATATTGAACGTGTGCTTTCATAAGGGTTGACAGAACGGGAGTTAGTAATTGGAGTAACTTGCACGGCGTATGTTAATTCCAAGACTTGTGTTTTGTATGATAATGATGGTATAGACCCGGGTGCTTTATTCGAACAACTTTTAACTCCGTGCGAATAATATAACACAATTATTTTAACGAATAAAAACGATTGTGAAGAATCGTTCGTTGAACTCTGATGTGTGCAGGGGGAGAAACAGAGATTCCGAAATGTGTCCATCGAGAAACAAAAATGGATAAGCTTAACACTCAAGTCTCCAAAATGGTTTACCTGCTAAACCCTCGAACGAAAAATGGAAAAACAAATGAAAAACAAAAGTAAAAAAGAGTAAAAAGAATTAATCTTGTGCATGTTGTTAACTTAAACTTGTGACGTTACACGAAGAGGCTGACCGGATCGAATCTCCGTAACCGGTGTGATGTATGACAGATGTGTCTATTTCCTAAATCGCATCTTTATCCCAACCAATGAGACCGCTCTACTAAAATACAACAACCAATCAAATTTCAAGACTTGTTTAAAGAAATCAATCAAATTGCTGGAACATGAGAGAAATTTTGTATTGAGCGACTGAATTTTGTGATTTCAAAATGGATGTAATAAACTATATAATAATCAAATTTCAAGACTTGTTTAAAGAAATCGATTAAATTGCAGGAAAATGAGAGACATTTTGTATCCAACGACTGAATCTCGTGATTTCAACAAATTTGAAATAAAGTTGTAATTAATTACCATAATAAATTTAGTTATTGCGGTGATCTTAAATCCTGCTGTTTTTTTCCTGTGTGTTAAGTTGTCAAAGTCTCCGTGTGCGGCAAAACAAATTAGTGGCGTTGCTTTTGCTTCTTATTCAGTAGCCTGCGGTGAAATAATCAACCAGCCATGTCGTTTAAATCTTTTTCTGAAATTTATATTAGTCATCGTAGCGGCAAAGGGTCCGTAAGATGCGAAAGATCGTTTGAAAAAAAAATTGATGGAGCAAAATTTGAAGGAGGTTACTGTCCACAAAACGGGGTACCTCCTGGAAAAATCGTCTTAAGCGCGGTAATAGACCATGAAAAACTATATGTCACTGTGGAGCTTTGAAAATAACAATAGCTAGTTGTCACAGTATTTGTTTTGGCAGGCTCACAACTTAAAACTTTCTCTATCTGAAAAGCAAAAAAAAAAAACCAAACTTGAGAGAATTTTGACCAGCGCTTTAGTCTGTGTTCAGTTGTGTGTGTAAATCATGCATGGATATAAAACATTGCAGTTTCGATGTTTCGTCCATTTTCTCTCGTGCTGTGGTCAGTATTCAGAGCGTTATAATACACCTAGATACACTCATCGTCATCCCTAAAAAATAATTATGTTCCTTTAGTACGTCTAATTCGAAAATATTAAAATTATTGACTCGGTGATTGATAAACCAGTAAGTTCTCCTCTTCTCTAACACTGTTTCAAAAACTCCACATAGCATTTGTAAACATGATCGAACATCATTTCATAATCTGAAATGTATCCATAGTAAGGATCGTGTATGATCAACTGTCCTTTGGGGTCATATGTTCCACACAGTTTTACCTACGCTCGCGCAGTGCCGTCATTTGGCTTAAAAGTTTCATTCAGACCTCGTACATTGCTCTCATCAAAGGCCAATATTACATCGAAATGACGAAAATCATCATTGTCTTGCTCGGTGGTTGCTAGCAATTCCATGTTTCTTCAACACTTGCAACCCTCGTTCGTTCGATGGGAGTCCTTCACGGAAAACATGAGTTCCAGCGCTTTCAATCTCCCATTCGTTCCTATCTTCACGTTCCTGTAAAAGGTGCCTTAAAATCGCATTAGCGGAAGGAGAACGACAAGTGCTCCCTCGACAAACGAACAGGATTTTTTTTTCGATATTTAGAATCCGCCATCTTAGATTGCAACAAGGCGAATAAATGGTAAAGTGCCTCTATCCTAATTTGCAGCTTGTTAGAAGGGTAAACTATTCAAATTATTCATCGCGCACGCGCACTGGGAATCGACCAACTTGAAACATCTGGACGCTCTTTCTTTCAAGTTCTCGAATAACGACAGCTATAAACACCGAATTTTATTCAAATCGTTCGAATCCTGTGATGTAACTAACGAATAGTTTATGCTACTTTTCAAATGAAGGATATTGGGTAAGAGTGCCTTGCACGACAAACGTGCAGGGGAACAAAGAGGAACGAGCTCGGAGAACAGAAGGCAGAAACTTAAGAGGGCGGGAGAAGGGATCTACACGTGGGCGGGAAGCGGGAGCAGAAATTGAAAAGGCACTCGTTTGTTGATTCTTACTGCTCATCAACCAGTGAAAAACCTGTACCCAGCAAAGGGTTTTTTTACACTTAATTCCATTTAAGGTCCACCGAAGCATTACAGATAATTTCATTCGAGAGGAAACAAAATTGAAATCAGCCGGCGTAATTAGATACCTCTCGAAGTCGGCTACGTCATACGTCATGAATGAGAGAACATGAAACATGTAAACAGTTTCAGCAGTCGGAATTATTCGGCGAGCAAAGCGAATTAGGTCCAACGTCGTCTGAGGCCATATTGATCAGCATCAGTATTTTTATATGCGGCAATGAACAAAATCAGTCCTCGTTTCTGCATATATTTATGTTACAATCACATAATCACATAGTTGAATCATACCGCTAGTGAATAAATGTATCATAGAATGTATGAACAACTTTTAAAACTTTTTGCAGCGGTTTTAAAAAGATCTCAATTTCTCGAAGAAATCCGAGTAGTTTTAAAATGTGACTTCGAGACCAGCCGAACAATAATGTGCAATAACAGTAGTCTATCAGCGCTTAAACTGAACGATCAAAAATGCAAACGGTTTAACAATGGATGAGTAGTGACTTGAATCGTTCGTTGGAGCCAGCTTTCATACAGCTCACGACAACAGCTGCTTCCGGCGAAGAGCGAAAATTTAACATGATAGATATGCAATTAGTTCAATTAATAGTCCTTTTAATCAAACCGAAGACGGGAGTAATACAAAGAGGGGCAGGAGTTGGGAAACAAAGGGTTGCAAAAGAACTAGAGATGGGAGAACGTGGTACGGGAAGTTGGAAGCTGTGGGGCAAGAGTCGTATTCGAAGTTCAACGAAATCATACAAAAAAGAAGAACATAAGGGAAAACAAGAACAAATTCAGCAAGTGGTAAGATTTACTGATTATATTTCAGTTTCCACTAAATACAAAAAATTTACAATTTTCGTTTGCGGGCAAGAGTTCCATTTTGCCCGCTTGAGTAGCCAAGCAGAGCAAAGGATTCACATCATCTCACCCGCGTGCTCCGCTAGCTATGAATTAATTAGCATTTATTGACAAGTTTAATTTGATCTCCGAGGATGATTATACTCATTTTTTACCATCTAAATTTATCACGCGACAAAGTTCACCGCAGAAATTGGTCTTGTTTGAAAACTGTCACGCAGGAAACAACAGCCAAATAAAATACTAAATTTGATTAATGAAACATTCGACAAGAAAAGCGCAAGTGCTCAAAACTACTTAAGCAAACATTGGGCCTATTACAGCAGTAACTGTCCACGCATTACGCTGAAAAGACGGATAAAGGCTAATGTTCATTAAAATCATTGAAAGATAGGAACACCATGATTAAAATATAAAATGACGCACATACGTGTGAGAGAGACTGGATATCAACCCCTTTCACACACACAAGAGAATCACATCAGTTTAACTTCTCCTTAAAATATCCATCCATTATCCAGTAAATAGGTAATGAGAATCATAAACAAATATGAAGAGGTGAGGACCACAAGGCTGGTTTCCAAATAGGCATCATATCTCTAGCTAAGCCTGGAGCCATCAATAAAGTTCCTACATGATCAATGATGTAATACTTATTTTTCAAGAAAATTTCAAAACTGCATTGCATTTGTTTAATTAAATTCCAACGCATCAAAAGTTAATAAATTGAGGCTATAAAAGCTTTCATTTTGGGCATAAAACTTTAGTCTTAAGTTACATCATGCCGTGTGGAAAATAAAGGCTTTGTGCTTATTATGTTAATTGCATGATTATTGATGCGAACACTTAGTCTGTAAACTAAGCGTGATTTTTAAATAATGATTAGTTTGCGTCCTAAACTATCAAGATTAGTTTCTACTGCAATGCGGCCCTCAGTGGTCACTGCCATCCCCAGCAGAGGAAGGTACCGTCCCATATTAACAGAAGTACTTCGCACAAACTCACCATCTTTGGTGTAAATTTCTATTTGCAAGATGTTCATATCATAGCCCCCATTACCGACCACCACGACATGTTGACTTGCCCTGTGAAATGCAATTTTTGAAAACGTCATAGACATTTTCAGATCAAACGTGTTTAGATGGTCACCTTGTTTGCTAAATATGTGAACACATAACCCTTGTACCACCATAACTCTGCCATCACTTACAGTGGTGATGTCGCAGGGGTTCGTCAAGATTTTTTCTCCAAAACTGCAAACAAACTGACCATCAGTCTCATAAACATCCACAATATGATGTGTCTCGCACCATTTACTCTTCAGTACCATCACTGTACCACTATCACTAACCGACAGTTCATAACAGTTAAATTTATCGCCCATTGTCCTGACGCGAAACTTGTGATGATGATCAGCGGTTTTGTTAAACTTAAAAATCCAGCATTGGTCCTCACCACTAATTCCTTCGACCAGGACATAAATGTTGTCATTCATGTCTGTGGCTAGCCGAAACCACGAATACATCGATAGCTTTTCACCGCTGTCATCAATAAGAGGAGGAAGACTGAAACATTGCACAAACTTGCCACTGCTGTCATACACCCTGATTGTCGAGAAATTGTTTGCTACAATATATTGCCCACTTGAGTTGGTGGCGATAGCAGCAAGATTATAATTCCCGATCTCCTCTTTGCCATCATGACCAAGTATCCATGGTACACTACAGTTCTCCATACCCTGTTTACGAAGTATATTTGTTACTCTCCGGTCTTGCAACAGATCAACTTTCTCCTTCCCTGTGTCAATCATGGGCAATGGTGGAAATAATTCTTTTGCAAATGGTTCATTTGTAAATGGTTCTTTAACGTGCACTGTTTGTGCGACATCGTAGACGACGCGGTTGACGAGACAGACACCGGAAATAACTTTCCGTCGTTCTTCTTTATTAAATAAACTCTTCACTGCCGTGATACCTGTCCTGAGCTGTTCTTCAAAACTTCGCTGAACCACGGGAAGACCGTTTAGCTCTTCAATGCACACTTTACATGGTGCTACAGCATCTACGGGATGGTCTATTGTTTCTAATACTGTTGCCATGACTCGGTACTGCATTGCTAAGATGCGGTCATTTGGTGATAGCGCTTCATTAGAAAAGGCATCTGTTGCTCTTTCACGAGCACGTTCGAATCTCTTCTTTGCATTGGTAAGCTGTCTTGTGGCAGATTCAGTAAGCTCCAAGTGTTTCATTCCCTCAGCGAGCGACACAGCTTCCGCACAGGCCGCTTGTGCTGTATCCGCGCCATACTCACTCCTCGACCTTTTCTCTTCAAATACTTCATACAGCAACTCGATTCCTTCTCTGAAGAATCCAATACTCGCTAATAAATCTTTCCTTGATAATCCATCCAGCTTGGACTTCACGTCATCGATTTCTCGCATGATGATGCTGCGAAACTGATGATCTGTTACGTCACCATCTTTAAGCTTTTTTGCTGCCTCATCTCTGCCTTTATCCACAAGCCATCCAATAGTCGCTTTGAAAACTGCTGTTATGATCGCAGACATAATGGCAGCTTGGAACTTTGTAATCAGAAGAAATTGGGAGCTTTTTTCAGTGAATCTTCACAATAAGTAACTCCTGAAGCGTCGATGAAAGCAAAAGAAAAAACAAATGATGGCAAAATTTCAAGAATGATTGCAATTTTGGAATGATAATAGCTGTCAGCCCAGAAAATAAAACAAAACAAAGCATAACAAAGAGAAAACAATCAAGGAATGATGGCGTGAAGATTTATAACCTCTTCGAATAATCCTTTGTTGGAAAAACATATTTGTCTTTGAAAAGTTATGTTGCTCATTGCAGACACCCAAATAGGCTGTTGTGGTCTTAAGTTCTTCCTTTCGCCGACGAATGATAATGTGAGCATTAGAAATCCCTGACAGGTATCAGTAAAAGTACAATCTAAAGCTCTCTTTGTTTTTTTTAATAACATGTTACTAGTTATCATTGAAATTTTCAATCACGTCACGGCATCATTCGACTTCTCAATGGAAATGTTGTTTGATGCCCGAGGCAAAAAAGGATGATTATTGTTCATGAATCTTCCTTAGTTGTTAGCTTTGTTCTCAGCTTTAATGTGTTTTGAAGTTCTTTCATTCACTTATAGTTCTTTCTTTACCTTGTTACCCGTAAATATCTGCTATACCACAACTGGAGCTGGAACGTGTTCCTTCAACCAAATTAGTATTTGGCTACTTATCGGGTTTCGGCCCCACACACGTACAATCTAATTGACTTCAAGAATCTTTGGAATCCCTTCTCACAGCATGGGCTGAAAAGCGAGCCGTGTGAACTCAGAGGGTGAAAGAGTGAGTTTATATTTAGAGACTCAAACCCATGGGAGTTACTACATCACGGGTGACGAGCGGGGATAGAAAAAACGACCCAAATACGAGTGGTCAGCGATGAAACAACTTTCATGCTTCATATATAGACAGATCATTTGTAGTATCAGGAAACAATCGTGTTGTAAAGCCGAAGTGTAAACAGTTTACTTCGCTAAATAAAATGTTAAGCAATTCAAAAGTGTTGATTGTACATATATCTTTTACTGCTTTAATAAACAATGAAGGCATCGGTGGCATCCGAAAGGTACCAAGAAGAATTAAATGTACGTTTTGTAGTTGCAGAAAACAATCGTGTTGTAAAGCCGAAATGTTACCAAGTTACACTTCGCTACTTAAAAAGTTAAGCAATTTTCCTCAAGCTTTAACTGGAACAATACTTTTAATGCTCTATTAACCAACGGAGGCATCGGGAAAGGCATTGGTGACACCGGGAAATGCATCAAGAAGAATGATATTCACGTTATGTAACTTGTTGTGTGACGAAAAAAAAGTATCTTGACTTGTTCAAAGCATTAATCACAGTTGGCTTCCTTTTCACTTGAATTTTGTATCCACAGCCTAAGATGAGAAATTTTAAAATTCTATCAGCTGAAGTTCTTTTACTGCATATTATATCTATTCAATCACCCCCAATTCACGTGGAAAAAAGGCAAGTAGGAAAACACTGAGCTTCGAGAAACAGCCATGTTAAGGCTAATGTATTTACCATTCGGGAGACCTTTTCTCAAAAGATCCACACGTGCAAATAATGCTGTTTTCCGTTCGAAATGTTTTTCTTCCTATTCAATTGAACAACTGACTTAGCGTTTAAGCCGAGAAAAAAAATCACAAAGTTTGAATTCTGGGATGTTGTCCACTGTTGGCTCCATCAAGTTACGATTCTGCACCATTGACGCTCGTGAAAATCTATCTTAATTGACTACCAAGGACTGTATTTCTTATCTTGCAAATTAAGGTCTGTACATGACATTAAGTTCATCATCTGGTTCGTTGTTATAGTCAGCTTTAAAATTTAAACTCTACTTGTGCTGACAAGAAGCCACCCTAAGGGCAGGTGAAAGTTCCTGCCAAATTTGATTGACATTTTTGACAACCGGAAATCATGATACTTTTTTTTCGTCACGCACGTCACGCAGCTAGCTACAAACCATATATATAATTATTCTTGGTGCCTTTCCAAATGCCACTGACTCCCTCTCCGAAGTCTCCATTGTTTATTAAAGCAGTAAAAGATATGAGTTCAATCAACACTTTTGAAAAATTGCTTAAACTGTGAAGTAAACTGTTAACATTTCGGCTTCACAACACGATTGTCTCTGGAACAACAAATTATATGTCTCTATATGAAGTATAGAAGCTGTTTCACTGCTGACCGCTCATATTTGGGTCGTTTTTTCTATCCCCGCTCGTCGCCCGTGATGTAGTAACTCCCCAAACCCATACGCTATTTCAAACCAGATATTGTTATCGCCCAGCTTTGCACTATACAGTTGACAAAGGAAGGCTACGGAACATAAACTGTATTTTGTTATGAATAATATGTCTCTCATGCACGTCACTGATGTTAGCTTCTTGTGAGTGTTTTATGCATCATTAAGTAGTGCAGTGTAATCAGATGATTAGAAAGTGAAAATGCAAGGTGAGCCACTCAGAGCAAAACACAACACAGATCACTTCACTTTTTCAGCAGCGTGTCTCTTTTTACAGTAAGTTTAACCAATCAACAATAGTTATTGCTCTTCATAATATCAACTAATATATAGCAAGATAGGGAAAAAACCGTGAGTTTCTTGTTCTGAATCGAAAAACTTAAAGGAATCTTGAATCTTGTTCGTGGTTGTCCGACGTGCGCCCGTCTATCGCGTCCTATTTAGGTTGAAACAACATTTTGGGAATTTTCATCACTTATGGTCATGTCATAAGTTAAAATACTTATTGACCAAGTTTTACTTGGCCGGGTTTTTTTTTCTGTTTGTGTCTTTTTTTTATCGTCTTTTTTTTTCTCTCGTGTGTGTGTTTTTTTTATTTTTGGGGGGTTTCATTTAAGTAACACTGAACGTACAGCAATGTATATAGCATTACAGAAAGTGTCACCCTTCCCAAATGGATATCACTGGGTATATAACATTCAGGTAAATTTCACATTCATTCACAGATAAATATTCTCATAGCTACATATACACCAGATGTTCTTTCCCTATCTTTTGCTCCTTATCTCCTGGTTCACTTTTTCTCGCCGAAATTAAAAACAACTTAACGAACTTTCATCACGTGCCATGCACGATGAACTGTCTCAATTTCAAAATGAAAAATTGTGAATACGCTCATGATGACAATGCCTCAGTGAACCGTGACCCACATGATGAACACAGACTTACAAACAACACAACAAATCCAAAATAACTATCAAAGTGACCTTATTCTTTTCTTCCTTGGCTTTCATTTTCTCAGAATTGATCAAAGCATCACCCAAAGATGGATTTCGATCTTTACTTAGAGGAAACAAAGACTAAAATAACAGAAACTAAGGTCACAGACGAGTTTGTTATGTATCGTATTCTTGTTAGATTTTGGTGCCATTGGTGAGAAATATGGGGGGGAAGAGGAAGAGGTGCTTCTTTTGTCGGAAACCCTGAATTAAACAACTTATTACATTGCCCGGTCTGCATTCCACTCGCTGATTTTCAACCGTCAAGGTTTCTTTTTTGTGTCAGTATGCCTTCAGAGGCATGAATTTAACAATCACTGACTTCCTTCTAAAACAGTTAGGCTCACTGAGTAATAATTGTCTCTTCATGTGAAAAGCTGAGCCCCCTGAAAGCCAATATTCCTGCAGTAATTAGGCTAGAAACTTTCCCCTCTCGAACTTCTTAATAATCACGGTTGACGAGATGAAACTTTAGAGTTGCCATCCAGTTTAGAAATAAACCCTATTATATCAGTGTCTGATACCATCAGAGCGTATATCAGATTAACACATGTACAGAATGTACTCCAAACAACCGCAATTTTAAAGACTATTTCTTATATTTTCATTGTCAGCAAGAAGAGCTGGAATTCTGAAACATTTCTCAAACTTGCCTCTGTTGTCAAACACCTTGATTGTCAAGTCACAGTCTACTACAATATTTCGCTCGCGTGAGCTGGTAACGATATAACACGGATCATTTATATCCAGTACTCCTCTACACCATCCTGATCAAGTATCCATGATACAATACGATGCTCCATATCCTGTTTACGCAGTGCCTTAACTATCCTCACGTCATGCAGTATGTCAACTTTCTCCTCTTCTGTATCAACTGTAAGCCATTCCGGAGCAGTAAACCCCCACTGTATATAGATTGTGTGACACTTTAAGCGACACGATCGACGGGACAGACACCAAAAATGATTTCTTTGTTTTTCTTTACTGATCAAACGAATCCCTTAAGGGCATTGATTCCAGCTCTTCTTTTTGACAATGGTAAATATCTATCGATTGATAAGGTGACAGGGTGACGCTTAATTAAGCCACAGAAATGAACGGCAACATCTATATGCTGGTAGACAAAATTTGTGATATTCATAGCTTCTGCATGGACCGTTATCATTCTTGGATAGGTTCAGGATTTAGAACTGGTTTTCTCCTGGTCTTTCATGCCACTGCAGACCGCATTTAGCTCTTAAATACACACTTTACTTGCTACTGCAGGATCCGTGGGACTGTCTAACGTGTTTAGTACTGTAACCATCACTCGGTTTAGCATTTCTAAGATGCGGTCAGATGTTGATAGTCCCTTCCTTCTACATAGCTCGACAACTGTGTCATGTCACTCCTCTTGGTTAAAGAAGTCTTAGAACACAAGTATAAACATTTACTCAGGAAACCATAAAAGAAATATCACAACACCAATAAATTCAAATTTCTCCACACGATAAATAACCACACCAAAGCAGTGGAAAGGCCAGGGCAAAACCAGTTCTAAATCCTGAACATATCCAAGAATGGTAACAGTCCAAAAGACTGAGGCTATGAGTATCACAAGGAAAATAAACAGCTGTACACTTCAGTAGTTACAAACTTGATCCATGAGATAACCCTCTTAATGAAAATTCATTACGTAAATTATTGCAAATTTTTAAGATTATTGGATAAGTTTGTCCTAACTTCAAACTTTTATATCTCATAACAGAAAGATGCACAGGGCCATAAAATTTCATAGCCCATCAGTCACCTCAGTTAAACTTTTCCTCCGTCTCGAGTACAAAGCTTCGTTCTGCCGAAGGGCTAATGCTCGAAACTTCAGCTTTGAAACTTTTTACGGTGGCCAATTTACGATATCAACTCAGTTGATCATATCAAATTACCCTCTCGCACAAAGCAGCGAACTAAGCATGTCACCGAATTTCCTCGAGGTCTCCAAGAAAGCACTTAAGATGTGAAGGGAGGGAAATAGTGAAGCAAAAAATAAAAAGAGAAAAAAGACTCAAGAACTCCGGCTCGAGAGATAGCTTCGTTGATTCATAAGACTTGTCACTGATACTGAGAAAATCTGATTTCTTTTGGGGGGAGGAGGGGGGTCAAATGGGTTTTGTCGAATATAGCAATGCCAATAGAGCCAAGAGAGAAAGGGTTGAGGAAGCAGAAAAAATCGTTATGACATGAAATAAAACGATAAGAAACTCTGGCATGAATCACTGAAGCGTCGTTCGCGATTTAGACCATCGTCAATCCAAATTACTGGCGTCACTCTACCACAGAAGATCTCACAAGAATGAGGAAATGAGTCAGCTATTTGAAAAGGATTTATCGTTCCCAAACGAATTATTCTGCCCTCTGGCGTCAGAAAAAAAGAGCTCTATTTTCGCAATTGAGCTTTAGTTCACGAAGGGATGTTTCAATCTATAGCCTCTACTTACGAGGCATGGAGGGTCACCACTCCATAAGAAAGCAGCTTCGGGCAACTGACACGTTCATTGCATTTTTTAGCCAATATTGATCTTTTTGATATACCGCGTTTTTGTATGACAGACAGCTAATAACTTTTTTAATAACAATCATTTTGGTCGAAAACATTTTGAGCCGGGGCTTATAGGTTGCGATTTCAAAGTCGTCGAGTAATACCTAAATTACAATTATTCCTTGCGAGTTACATGAAAAAAGTCCGTCATCTTCTCTGCATATGTTACGCGTCAGTTATTCAGCTGGCATGTATTGCTTTGAATTATGTAAAAACGGTAAAAAAGAAAAAAAAATTATATTATTAGATTTGCATTAACATAACATATATAAAAACCTTTTACCTTTAATGAGATGGTCGCGCGAAGTATGTTCTAAACGTCGTCAAAATGCTTTCAAATAGATTTTGATTGCAACATTTTTTTCACTTAAAGGAATTAAGAAACTAGTAAAGTTAATGTAAAGTGTTGGTTTACTTTTCTTGCGAGTAATTACCAGTTATTTCATCCATAATCAAAGCAACAACAAAATTCTCGAACGTAATTGGTTATCACCAGCTCGATTTGAGCACTAATGGAAAGTTAACACGTCATGCCTGTGTAAGTGGACAGCACGCTGCTGTCTCGCATATCGCCGAGTTAACTGTTGTTCTATTTTATGAAAACGTGTAATCGCGCAGTGCCGTCATTTGGCTTAAAAGTTTCATTAAGACCTCGTACATTGCCCTCATCAAAGGCTAACATTACATCGAAACGACGAAAATCATCCTCGTTAACTTGTCTTGCTCGGTGGTTGCTAACAATTCCATGTTTCTTCAACACTTGCAACCCTCGTTCGTTCGATGGGAGTCCTTCACGGACAACACGAGTTCCAGCGCAATACTTATTGGGTAAGAGTGCCTTGCACCACAAACGTGGAGGGTAACAAAGAGGAACTAGCTCGGAGAACAGAAGGCAGAAGCTTAAGAGGGAAAATTGAGAGAAATTGAAAAGGCACTCGTTTGTTGTTTCCTACTGCTCATCAACCAGTGAAAAACCTGTACCCAACAAAGGATTTTTTTCCACTTAATTCCATTTAAGGTCCACCAAAGCATTAAAGATGATTTCATTCGTGAGGAAACGAATCAGCCGGTGTAATTAGATACCTCTCGAAGTCGGTTGCGTCATACGTCATGAACGAGAGAACATGAAACATGTAAACAGTGTCAGCAGTCGGAATTATTCAGCGAGCAAAGTGAGTTAGGTCCAACGTCGTCCAAGGTCATATTGAACAGCCTCAGTATTTTTGTATGTGGCAATGAAAAATCAGTCCTCGTTTCTGCAAATGCTTCTGTTAAAATCACACAATCACATAGCTGAATCATACCGCTAGTGAATAAATGTATCATAGAATGTATGAACAACTTTTCAATCTTTCTGCAGAGGTTTTAAAAAGATTTCAATTTCTTGAAGAAATCCGAGTAGTTTTAAAATGTGACTTCGAGACCAGCCGAACAATAATGTGCAATAACAGTCTATCAGCGCTTAATTAAACTGAACGCTCAAAAATGCAAACGGTTTTACAATGGATGAGTAGTGACTTGAATCATTCGTTGGAGCCAGCTTTCATATAGCTCACGACTACAGCTTCTTCCGGCGAAGAGCGAAAATTAAACATGATGGATATGCAATTAGTTCAATTAATAGTCCTTTTAATCAAACCGAAGACGGGAGTAACACAAAGAGGGCGGGAGTTGGGAAACAAAGGGCTGCAAAAGAACTAGAGGTGGGAGAACGTGGTACGGGAAGTTGGAAGCTGTGGGGCAAGAGTCGTATTCGAAGTTCAACGAAATCATACAAAAAAGAAGAACATAAGGGAAAACAAGAACAAATTCAGCAAGTGATAAGATTTACTGATTATATTTCAGTTTCCACTAATTACAAAAAAATTTACACTTTTCATTAGCGAGCAAGAGTTCCATCTTGCCCGCTTGAGTAGCGGCCAAGCAGAGCAAAGGAGTCACAGCACCTCACCCACGTCCTCTGCCAGCTTTCAAATAATTAGCATTTACTGACAAGTTTGATTTGATCTCCAAGGATCATGATACTAATTTTTCACCATTTGATTTTGTCACGCGACAAAGTTCACAGCAGAAATTGGTCTTGTTTAAAAATTGTCACGCAGAAAACAACAGCTAAATGAAATACTAAATTTGATTAAAACATTCGACAAGAAAAGCACAAGTGTTCAAAACTACTTAAGCAAACATTGGGCCTATCACAGCAATAACTGTCCACGCATTATGCTTAAAAGACGGATAAAGGCTAATGTTAAAATCATCGAAAGGCAGGAACACCATGATTAAAATGTAAAATGACGCACATGCATTTAAGGGAGACTGGATATCAAGCCCTTTCACACACACAAGAGAATCACATTCAACTTCTCCTTACAATATCCATACATTATCCAGTAAACAGGTAATGAGAATAAACAAATATCTCAGCTTATTGCTGTGTCAGATCGTGTCACCTTGCCATGTCATAAACAAAAATATTTCCTCGCATTACAAGGAGATATATGGCAGTTGCAATGTGCAATTTTATTAATACATCTAAAGAAGTGAGGACCACAAGGCTGGTTTCCAAATAAGCATCATATCTCTAGCGTAAGCTTGGAGCCATCAATCAAGTCCCTATATGATCAATGATGCAATACTTATTTTCCAAGAAAATTCAACTGCATCGCATTTGTTAATAAATCGAGGCCATAAAAGCTTTTATTTTGGGCATGAAACTCAAGTCTCAAGTTTCATCATGCCATGTGAAAAATAAAGGCATTGTACTTATTATGTTAATTACATGATTATTTGAATGAAAGTGATCCTCGCAGTGATGTGCACTACTTAGGCAGTAGTGAAAATAAGGCCTGAAAAAAATTTCAGGCCTGTACGGGATTTGAACCCATGACCTCTGCGATACCGGTGCAGCGCTCTACCAACTGAGCTAACAAGCCAACTGGGAGCTGGTCATGATGATGGTTCGAAATAAACCCGTGAAGTGATGAAAATACGGTTAAGAATATATGAAAGTCATATATTTGAACTGCGGATAAAGACATGAATGAAAGCGATATTTTATTATATATATTTTTTTTTCAGACCTTATTTTCACTACTGCCTAAGTAGTGCACATCACTGCGAGGATCACTTTCATTCATGTCTTTATCCGCAGTTCAAATATATGACTTTCATATATTCTTAACCGTATTTACATGATTATTGATGCAAAGCACCAATTTATTGTTCATAATAATTAGTTGGTAAACTAAACGTGAAAGTAAGAAGGGAAAATCAGTGCGTTTTTTAAATGACGATTACTTTGCTTGGATACCGGGTTAATACCGCAATGCATCCCTCAGTGGTCACTGCAATCCCTTGCAGAGAAGGGAATGACTTTCCTATATAGATAGAAATACTTCGCAGAAATTCACCATCTTTGGTGTATATTTCTATGTACAATTCGTTTGCATAAAAGTCGTCAATACCGACCACAGCGACCTGTTGACTTTCCCTGTGAAATGCAATTTTTGAAGAGAATATAGGCCTTTGCAAACAAAACTTGTTTGGATGATCACCTTGTTCGCTGAATATGTGAACAAATGTCGGATACTCTCTTTGCACCACCATAACTCTGCCATCACTTACAGTAGTGATGTCGCACGGGTAACTCAAGATTTGTTGACCAAAACTGCAAACTAACTGACCATTAGTCTCATAAACATCCACAATCCAATATTTCTTGCTCGAGTCACCCTTCAGCACCAACACTTTTCCACTATCACTAACTGACAGTTCACACAGCTCAAAGTCGAAGCTAATTCGCTCGACGCGAAACTTGTGATGCTGGTCAGCGGTTTTGTTAAACTTGAAAATCCAGTATGAGCCCATACGACTCTCTTCGCTGACCAAGACATAAATGTTGTCATTCATGTCTGTGGCTAGCCGAACCCCCCTGGTTTTAATCAGTAGCTGTTTACCGCTGTCATCAATAAGAGGAGGAAGTCTGAAACCTTGCAAAAACTTGCCACTGTTGTCAAACACCTTGATTGTGTCAACGTATGCTAAAACATATTGCCTGCTTGAGTTGGTAGCGATATCAATCGGCTTCTTTAACCGTTGCACCTCTTCGCCATCATGACCAAATATCCATGATACACTACAGTTCTCCATACCCTGTTTACAAAGTATCTCTCTTACTCTCGTATCTCGCAGCAGATCAACTTTCTCCTCTCCTGTATCAATCATGAACCATTTTGGCAATAGTTCTTTAACGGGTACTGTTTGTATGACATTGTAGGCGACACGATTGACAAGACAAACCCCGGAAATAACTTTGCGTCGTTCTTCTTTGTTAAATAAACTCTTCACTGCCCTGAAACCTGTCTTGAGCTGTTCTCGAAGACTTCGCTGAACCACTGGCAGACTGTTTAGCTCTTCAATACACACTTTACATGGTGCTAAAACATCCTCGGGATGGTCTATTTTTTCTAATACTGTTGCCATCACTCGGTACTGCATTGATAAGATGCGGTCATTTGGTGATAGCGCTTCATTAGAAAAGGCATCCGTTGCTCTTTCACGAGCACTTTCGAATCTCTTCTTTGCATCGGCGAGCTTTCTTGTTGCAGATTTAGTAAGCTCCAAGTGTTTCATTCCTTCAGTGAGCGACACAGCCTCCGCACAAGCTGCTTGTGCTGTATCCGCGCCATACTTATTCCTCGACCTTGTATCTTCAAATACTTCATACAGCAACTCGACTCCTTCTTTAAAGAAGCTAATACTGGCTAACAAATCTTTCCTTGATAATCCATCCAGCTTGGACTTCATGTCATCGATTTCTCGTATGATGATGCCGCGAAGCTCTTGATCTGTTATGTCGCCATCTTTAAGCTTTTTTGCTGCCTCATCTCTGCCTTTATCCACAAGCCATCCAATAGTCGCTTTGAAAACTACTGTTATGATTGCAAACATAATGGCAGCTTGGAACTTAGTAATCCGAAGAAATTGAGAGCATCTTTTAGCGAATCTTCACAATAAGCAGCTTCTTAAGCGTCGATGAACGCAAAGAAAACAGCAAATGATAGCAAAATTTCAAGAATGATTGCAATTTTGGAATGAGAATTGCTGTCAGCCCAACAAATGAAACAAAACAAAACATAACAAAGAGAAAGCAATCAAGCCTGGCGTGAAGATTTATAGCCTATTCAAAAAATCCTTTGTTGAAAAACATATTTCTCTTGGAAAAGCTATGTTGCTCATTGCAGACACTTAAATAGGCTGTTGTGGTCTTAAGTTCTTCCTTTCACCAACGAATGCTGTGAGCATCAGAAATCCCTGACTGACATCAGTAAATACACAATTTAAAGCTCTTTTTGTGTTGTGTAATAAAATGATACTCGTGATCGCTAAAACTTTCGACCACGTCACGGCATCACTCTACTTCTCAATGGAAATGTTGTTTGATGCCCGAAGCAAAAAAGAATGATAATTGTTCACAAATCTTCCGTAGCTGTTAGCTTTGTTCTCAGCTGTAATGTGTTTTATTTATAGTTCTTTCTTTATCTTGTTACCCGTAAATAACTGTTATACCACACCTAGAGCTGAGACGGGTTCCTTCAACCAAATTAGTATTTGGCTATTTATCGGGTTATGGCCCTACACACTAACGATGTGATTTACTTTTAGAATGATGGAATCCCTTCTCACAGCATGGGTTGAAAAGCGAGCCGAGTGAACTCAGAGGGTGAAAGACTGAGTTTTTATTTACAGACTCAAGCCCATACGCTAAATCAAAACAGATATCATTATCGCCAAGCTTTGCACTTTACAGTTGACAAAGGAAGGCTGCGGAACATAACCTATATTTTGTTATGAATAATAAGTCTCTCATGCACATCACTGCTGTTAGCCTCTTTGGAGTGTTTTATGCATCATTAAGTAGTGCAGTGTAATCAGATGATTAGAAAGTGAAAACGCAAGGCAAACCACTCAGGGTAAAACACAACAGAAATCACTTCACTTTTTCAGCAGCGTGTCTCTTTTCACAGTAAGTTTAACCAATCAACAATAGTTATTGCTTTTCATAACATCAACTAATATATAGCAAGATAAAAAAAAAATATGTGAGTTTCTTGTTCTGAATCGAAAAAATTAAAGAATCTTGAATTTTGTTTGTGGTTGTCCGACGTGCGCCCATCTATCGCGTCCCATTTAGGTTGAAACAAATTTTGGGAATTTTCATCACTTATGGTCATGTCATCAGTTAAAATGTTTATTGACCGAGTTTTACTTGGCCGGGTCTTTTTCTGTCTGTGTATTTTTTTTTCGTTTTCCTTTCTCTCTCGTTTGTTTGTTTTGACTTTTTTGGGTTTTATTAAAGTAACACTGAACGTATAGCGATGTATGCAGCATTACAGAAAGTGTCACCCCTTACAAATGGATATCACTGGGAATACAACTTTCGGGACGACAGATAACTATTCTCGTAGCGACATGTACACCAGGTGTTCTTTCTCAGTCTTCTGCTCCTTATCTCCTGGTTCACTTTTTCTCGCCGATAATAAAGAACAATTTAACGAACTTTGACGTGCCATGCATGATGAACTGTAGCAATTTTAAAAATGAAAAATTATGAATACGCGCATGATGACAATGCCTTAGTGAACCGTGACGCAGCACACAATGAACACAAACTTACAAACAACACAACAAATCCAAAATAACTATCAAAGTGACCTTATTCTTTTCTTCCTTGGCCTTCATTATCTCAGAAAAAAGTACAATTTAAAGCCCTTTTTTAAAAATGTTTTGTTGAATAAAATGTTACACGTGATCATTGAAATTTCAACCACGTCAAGGCATCATTCAACTTCTCAATGGAATGTTGTTTGATGCCCGAGGTAAAAAAGGATGATAATTGTTCATGAATCTTCCTTAGTTGTTGGCTTTGTTCTCAGCTTTAATGTGTTTTGAAGTTCTTTCATTCACTTATAGTTCTTTCTTTACCTTGTTACCCGTAAATATCTGCTATACCACAACTGGGGCTGGAACGGGTTCCTTCAACCAAATTTGTATTTGGCTATTTATCGGGTTTCGGCCCCGCACACTTACGATCTAATTTACTTCTAGAATCTTTGGAATCCCTTCTCACTGCATGGGTTGAAAAGCGAGCCGTGTGAACTCAGTGGGTGAAACTGACTGAGTTTATATTTATAGACTCAAACCCATACGCTAAATCATGATTTCAAACCAGATATTGTTATTGCCCAGCTTGCACTTTACAGTTGACAATCAATCAATCAATCAATTTATTTAACGTGGTCAGAACGCTTAGCTGAAAGCTAGTTTACAGGTACGCCACGAAATAAAAAGAGAAAAGGAAATAATAAAGCCTTATGAAGGTATATAAATTTAAATAATTTAAGATTAAGAACTAGCTAATATTAAAATATAAGAATTTAACAATGTAGTCACCAGGTAAAATGTATAAAAATGTATAAAATGTAATCATTAAAAACAGTAAATATAATCAAGGATAGATCCTCACCGCACTAGAGTCCTGTGAGATCTAATGTTTTTAAGTAATTTTTAAAAGTAGTAAATTTTTGTATCTTTCGAGACTCGTCCGGTAAAGCGTTCCATAATTTCGATGCAGCATATCTCCATGATCTTAACCCGAAGGTTGTTGATTTTACTTTTGGGAGGTCCAGTATTGTGGTGCCCCTAAGGTTATAAGTGGAGCACCTTACTGTTATAAGATCACGTAAGCTTTTTTGGACCTGCATCACTGGCTAATATCTTAAAGACAGTGGACAATATTTTCGCTAATCGCTGTTCACGAAGACTTGAGAGACCGATGCGCTTACAAAGTTCCTCATAAGGCGAGGACTTATCTCTAAAAACAAAACGGAGCGCACGTTTGTTCACCAACTCTAACTTGTCAGCTGACTTTTTATTACAGAAGTGCCACGTTTCGGAGCAGTAATTAAAGTGTGGTAAAATGAAAGCTTTATAAAGATCCCTTCTAGTCTCAAAAGACAACATTTTCTGCATCCTTTTTAATACGGCGACTTGTTGACTGACTTTTCTACATATTTTAACAATGTGCTTTTCAAAATTTAATTTATCATCGATTGTCACGCCAAGAAGTTCCATTGTGTTGGATATGGGAAGTTGTGACTCCTCATACTTAAACACTGGTTCATCAGTTCCTTTGTGTTTTCCCAACACCATAGCCTGGTATTTTGAACTGTTCCTCTTCATACCATTACGCGCAAACCATATATCAGCACTAATAAGATCATTGTTGATTGTTTCTTCAACTTTGGAGAGTTGATTGTCGGCGTAAAAGATTTGAGTGTCATCAGCGTAAGTGGACAGAGTGCACTTCTTGATGACATATGAAAGATCATTCATGAAGATGTTGAATAATAAAGGGCCGAGGATGGATCCCTGTGGTACACCATTGCATATAGGTTGCCAATTGGAAAGCGTATTCCCCAGTCTCACCCTTTGGAATAGATTTGATAAATAATCTTTTATCAGGGAGGTTGTTGCTTCATCTGCTCCATATTCTTGACAAAGGAAGGCTACGGAACATAGCCTCTATTTTGTTATGAATAATACATCTCTCATGCGCGTCACTGCTGTTAGCCACTTTTGAGTGTTTTCTACATCAGTAAGTATTGCAATGTCATCAGATGATTAGAAAGTGAAAATGCGAGGCAAGCCACTCAGAGCAAAACACAACACAAATCACTTAACTTTTTGCGGCAGCGTGTTTCATTTGACAGTAAGTTTAACCAATCAACAATAGGTATTGCTCTTCATAACGTCAACGAATATATAGCAAGATAAGGAAATAAAACTGTGAGTTTCTTGTTCTGACTCGGAAAAATTGAAGGAATCTTGAATTTTGTTTGTGGTTTTCCCACGTGCGCCCGTCTATCGCGTCCTATTTAGGTTGAAACAAAATTTTGGGAATTTTCATCACTTATTGTCATGTCATAAGTTAAAATACTTAAATCAAGGTCACAGATGAGTTTGTTGTGTATTGTATTCTTGTTAGATTTTGCTGCCATAAGTGATATATACGGGGAGGAAGAGGGAGAGATACTGCTTTTGTCGGTAGCCATGAAAACAACTTATTACATTGCCCGGTCTGCATTCCACTCAGTGATTTTTAGCCGTGAAGGTTTCTTTTTTGTGTCAGTATGCCTTCAGAGGCGTGAATTAAACAATCATTGACCTCCTTTTAAAACTGTTAGGTCCTGAGTGATAAGTGTCACTTCATGTGAAAAAACGAGCCCCCGGTTCAGAGAGCCAATAATCAGGCTAGAAACTTTCCCATTTCGAACATCTTAAAAATCGTGTTGCCATCCAGTTTAGCTATAAAACCTATTATATTAGCGCCTGATACCACCAGAATGAATATAATTAACATAAAGGCTATATATGTAGAGAATGTACTCCAGTGGAATTCTGAAAAATTTCTCAAACTTGCCTCTGTTGTCGAACACCTTGATTGTCAAGTCACAGCCTACAGCAATATTTTGCCCGCTTGAGCTAGTAACGATATGACACGGATCATTTATATCCAGTATTCCTCTACACCATCCTGACCAAGTATCCATGATACAATACGATGCTCCGTATCCTGTTTACGCAGTGCCTAAGCTATTGTTACGTCATGCAGCAAGTCAACTCTCTCCTCTCCTGTATCAACTCTGAGCCATTCCAGGAGCAGTAAACTCCTACTGCATATAGCTTGTGTGACACTTTAGGCGACAAGATTGACGGACAGACACCGGAAATGATTTTCTTTGTTCTTCTTTACTGATTAAACAAACCCCCCCCCCCCCCCAAGAGCATTGATTCCTGTGTTGAGCTGTACTTTAAGACTTACTGAACCACTGACAGACCGCGTTTAGCTCTTAAATGCACACTTTACTCGCTACTACAGCATCCGCAGGACTGTCTATTTGTCTTTTTCTGTCCGTTCTCGATTTTTTTCATCCTCTCCAAACATTGTGTTTGATTTCCAGATCAGCCATTCAACTCTACGAAATCGTTCTAACCTAGCAAATTCTAACCGAACGTGCAAGATTCTTAGGGACTCTTCGCGCCGACTGACCTTACCTCAGATCAAAGAGCGTGAAGCAGTTAAAGCGATTTGTTTTACGGTTCTCTGTTTGTTAGTACTGACAGCACTGATTAAAACTTCGAAGAATCCATTCGCACCGTAAAAATAGTCAGTTACCCACACATTCAGTTAGTCTACCGCTTATACGAGCTGTTAATCAAACGAAACCACAGTCAAGGGTTACAGAGCTATTTTATGACCACGGTGCATAACAAACTTTTTTCGTTATCAACACAGCCACGCGCTGAAATAGCTTTCATTCCAATGTTTTGTGCCATCATGATGCAAAACTCACTTTTGTGAAGACTGCCAAATATCTGCTAGGTAAGATTCAAAAACGAATAATAGGCAATGATAAACCCCGCTGAATATCCGAAATGATAAATCCTCTTTTCCACTCGACTTTATCATCGCACCTCTGCCCTCGTGTTGCTGTGATGGCTGCCAGCGCCACGAGGAAGACTGAAGACCAGTCAAACCTTGCATAGGGTAATTCAGTATTAAATTAGTAAATTAGCCACCGTGAAGAGTTTCAAAGATAACGTTTCGCGAATTAGCCCCTTCGTCAGAGTGAATGGGGGAATTGTGGGTTGTGTGTGTGTGTGTGTTTATATGCAGATGTTGCAAATGCAGACCTTGCTTAGCCTAACATACATAGCCTAACATATCATAAAATTGTTACGCTTGATTTTCAACTAATTCTTTTCTTTCATTAGATTTCTTCCAGCTCGGCCACATCCTCTGAGCGAACCCGGCAGATGCCGATAGCTCGGATGAAATCGAATATCTGACTAGTGCAGAATAGAGGGCTGCTTACTGTGACAACAACTACCATACGTTCCCTTCTTAGTATTAATCAACAGCCAATGAGTATTGGAGGGGAGGATAAAGAGTGCATTCAGGACTGACATGCGCATTGCACGATTGAGACATGCCCTCAGAGGCGAGTTCTTCGTGAACTGTTGATTCATCTGAACAGACTCAATTTAAGCTCGGATAGATATGCTTGAGCGTTTAATTGATTCATTTCGAACTGCAAGCGTTCTTGTCATATAAATGTTCATGTTCATATTTTACGTATACAAAGAGCAAAAAGTGAGAATAGATGTAATTTTCATGAGACATTTTAACCCGTGTGGGTTTAGAGTAAACACGAGTATAATGTTTAAAAAAATCATCACTCTATCAAAGTTCTGTTTGCAAATCTGGAGCAGAAATATTTACGACAAAGGCTCCAGAGAAATACAATAACGAAATAAAGGTATTGTTGAGAGGATGATACCTTATAACTAATTATTTTTATATTCATAATTTCCCAACACAGAATTTCCTCATGATACTGAACAGATGTATATAACAGTAAATACTTCTTAACGCTTGTAAATCCAATTTCCATGATTGACACAACTTTTTACCATATTCTCTCTGTTACAAGTTTTTCTAGCTATTTATGTAGTAAATGGACAAACAATTTCCATACAGAAGGCTAATTTATATCACTGTAAAGGAATTGATAACGAATGAAAAACACTGTATTTCATGGTGAAACACATAATATAACCCAAGTATTTTAACGAATAAAAACGATTGTGAAGAATCGTTCGTTAAACTCTGATGTATATAGGGGAAAAGTTTCGACACATATATTGCGAAATAAGTCCATCGAGACACAAAAATGGATAAGCGATACACTCAAGTCTCCAAAATGGTTTACCTGCCAAGCCTTCGGATGAAAAAAGGAAAAAAAAATGAAAAAAAAGAAGTAAAATGGTATAAAAAGAATTGATCTTGTCCATGCTGTTAACAACCACCATCCAACTTGTGACGTCAAGCAGAAGAGGGTGACCTGGTTCTCGATAAAAACATTTCAGACATGTCGAAAGCACTAGAATCAGTACAAGGAAAGGAAAGTCTTTCGTGCCATCCAAGAAAGCACAAAAGCGCACTATGTGCAAGAATCTATAGCCGACTCATACTTTACTTTGATCTGGATAAGTGCGGATTGTTTCTCCGCTCGGATTCGGTGTTGATCCCGTTTTGTGTCCATCTGTTTTCGTGCACATGTCCTCTCGCCGGCATAGGGTATTTTTGTTGGGTTCGCGAGTTATAACGGAGTTGCGATCGTAAGTTATAACTCGAATGTTCCTTAGAAGCCAGTACATGAAAGAGAGTCCGCCCAGTACTGCATGCATTAAATAACACATAAATAAAAGGGGTAATGGTGATGCTGTGTCGATGGGGTATTTACAAGATAATTTGGTTCTATCGACTGACGCTCTTACCAAGGACTAACGCTGTAAACTTTTGCCTTAGAGACTCTTTTCAGCAGCCAATTTACATTATCAACTCTACTGATAAAACCAAATTATCTGGTTTTTAAATATTCTGCGTAATTGCGCAAAAATGTCGCCACCTTTACTGAGTGAAACGATAGTATTGACTGTACTATTGTGTTTTCGATGCGATATTTCGGGGAATAAATTCCTTTACAACATTTCTTTAAAAATCACATGTGATCCTTGCAATGTGATCAACTTTCCGTGACCAGTGTGATGCATCCACAAATCGCATCTTTATCCCAGGCAATAAGACCGCTTTACTAAAACACAACAACCAATCGGATTTCAGGACTTGTTTGAAGAAATCAAGCAAATTTCAGGAAAATGAGAGACATTTTGTAATAAGCGAATGAATCGTGGAATTTGTGACGATAGGTTTTCGCGCAATAAACTGCACTTTGCGGAAAACGTACAAAACGGGGGAAATAACTCGGTAGAGATCACTCGGCTTGCGAGAGCAGAAACTCCTCACGATTTCCTAGTACACTGAGATCTACTTCGAGCGAACTTCTACGGACGTCAAGGATGAGACAGCGTTTTGATTCCACAGTAGACTTTATTCGAAGAGCACTCTAACATAAATCATGCCACAGTAAAAGCTAAACGAATTGTAGTAAAAGCTGTACAAGGTACTTGTTTAAAAACTAACTGGCGTGAGGTGCTATTGTAACACAAATTACAATATTTGAACAAGGACACAAAGAAGCAGAAAATGTCTCCTTGAAGTTAAACGAAAACTACTTAAATGTTCCCGCTGTTTCTACGATGAAAAGAATTTCAAAATTTAAAGGACGGATACAACAAGCTCTGGCATAGAAAATATACCTATCTAATTAAAGAAGAGCAGCTTAGGAAATAAAAGCGGAAAAGTAATTAAAAATTTCTGCTTATCTATGTAAGGTTGGTGTGGAAATTATCGTATGAAAGGAAATTAATATTACGAGTATAAACTCAGCTGCTAACTACCGTGAGAATCAATTTTTCCAAAAATACCATTAACACTTATATTTACTTAATATTTCACTAGTAATGAACAACAAAAGTACCAATACACAGGTATACAATGAAAGCAAGAACAAAGCAAAAATTTCTTAGTTTACTACTCAAAAACTGCTGTGGCTTTTTAAGTATTTTTTTTATCTAATTATTTTTTTTAACTTACTAGAAGGAAAACCCGAATATTTTAAATATGAAAGTATACGAATACATATGGAAAATTAGCGAATATATATGCCCAAAAACCCACGAAAAACCCTAAGTATATCATTTTATGATACGTCAACAATTCAATTTTTGGCTATAATTTACACAATGGTAACAACAATTTGAATGGAGCAATTTGTTCATCGTTCTTTATAGCTCGACCGGTCGAGTCAAAGAACAAACAGAATACAAGAAATAAATTGAAACTTGAAAAATAAAATTTGAATTGAAACAAAACTTGAACTAACATTACACGAACTAAAACACATGAATTTTTCCCCTAACATTGATTAGCCAGCTATGAAATAATTAGTCTTTACTGACAAGTTTAATTGATCTCTAAGGATCGATCTTTCTACTAATTTTGTTGTACTTTACATTAGATTAATGAAACATGCGACATGAAAAGCACAAGTATTCAAAACTACTTAAGCAAACGTTAGGCCTATCACAGCAGTAACTATCCACGCATTATGCTTAAAAGACGGATAAAGGCTAGTTTTGAAATTATCGAAAGATAGGAGCACCATGATTAAAATATAAAATGACGCACACACATGTGAGAGAGACTGGATATCAAGCCCTTTCACACACACAAGAGAATCGCATTCAACTTCTCCTTACAATATCCATACATTATCCAGTAAACAGGTAATGAGAATAAACAAATATCTCAGCTTATTGCTGTGTCAGATGTGTCACCTTGCCATGACATAAAAAAGTATTTCCTCGCATTACAAAGAAATATATGGCAGCTGCAATGTGCAATTTTATTAATACATCTAAAGAAGTGAGGACCATTAGGTTGATTGCCAAATAAGCATCATATCTCTAGCTAAGCCTGGAGCCGTCAATAAAGTTCCTACATGATCAGTGATGTAGTACTTATTTTCCAAGAAAATTTTCTAAACTGCATCACATTTGTTCGATTAAATTTCAACGCTTCAAAAGTTAATAAATTGAGGCTATAAAGGCTTTCATTTAACAAATAGAGAAGCCTTGGCTGTGCTCTGTTCTGTTATAAAGCACGCAGGAAGCGGCTAGAGCACGAAAGAAGTGTAGGGAGAAACACTCGACTACGTCTCGTGTTTCTCCCCACTTCTTGAGTGCTCTAGCCGCTTCCTAAGTGCTTTATAACAGAACATAGCACAGCCAAGGCTTCTCTATTTGTTTTATAATAAAGAATCCATTAAATTCCCCGAGCATTACTTTCAATTTTCAAAACAAACTTTATTTCCAAAGCGAACAACAGTGTCGTCAGCATGCTCTATACTCTCATAAAGCACGCTACAATAAGCCAATCAGAATCCCTGTTAGAATGATTCAAATAATCTGATTGGCTGTACAAGACTAAAGCTGTCAAAAGTGTCAAACCATCAAAGTTAAAAAACCATCAAAGTTCACCTTCTGCGATAGTTTACAAACTAAAATAGTTCGGTAGGTCGAATTTAACACTTTTGCTTGAAGTTTTTAAGGCTCTAATACAGAATCTTGAAGTGAAATGTTCAGTGAACTTCAGCCGAATTATGGCTCATAAAAACACGCGAGTTTTTTCATATGACAAGGTAGAAAACAAACTGTTCAGGGCGAGTGTTTTTTGAATGAACGACAGCCAAATTCACCGGAACATGAAGATCGCTCGGGATGACAGCGTCGCAAAACTCGGCTGCAATGACAGATGTGACTTTCCACTCAACGCATCGGAAAGGATATCAGAGCAAGCTCTTATTTTTTCACTCGAAGGGCGGCCGATGTAGTTTCTGAGGCTTGCTGTGATGACCGGAGATCGCCATGATGAGCGAGCCGCGATGGACTTCAGCATGATCATATTCGCTCAGACACCGTCATGATTAGAATGAATTTTAACAGTTATGCCAGTTTGGTTATATTTTTCATCATTTCTGTTTTGTTTTCGAACACTGAACTTTATATACTATATGAGTGTAAGCTGTGTTTGATTTTTATTTCCGTACGTAAGCGTGCAATCTAACTGAGCGTGAATCAATCTTTAAAACCTCGAATGCCTATTTTGTTTTTCCCTTGAGGATTTTCGTATCTGCTCACGTTTTAATAACGTAAATTACGGCGCCTGGTATGTTTACAAACCTTTGTTTGATTCTTCTGTTGCTACTTGTCGGCTCGCTTCAGTTCCGAAATTTCACTTTCAATTATCGGAAAAAAGCTAAAAAGAAGTCCCGGAAAAGCTCGAACATAGTATAGTTTGGCAGATGGCGTGACAGCTTTAGCTCAGCTCTATGCTCTATACTCTCATAGAGCACGCTCTTTCAACCAATAACAGTGCGCGTTATATCCGAACTTTATTATAATCTAGGCATAAAACTTTTGTCTCAAGCTACATCATGCCCTGTGAAAAATAAAGGCTTTGTGTTTATTATTATTATTATTATTATTATTATTATGTAATAATAAACAGTTAGTAAACTAAACGTGAAAGTAAGAATGGAAAATCAGTGCGTTTTTTAAATGATGATTACTTTTTTTGTTGAACCTAGAATCCGGGTTACTACTGCAATGTGTCCCTCGGTGGTCACTGCAATCCCATTCAGAATAAAGGACTCTCCCATATGGATAAGAGTACTTCGCACAAACTCACCATCTCTAGTGTATATCCCTACATACAAGATGTCTGATTCCCTATTACCGGCCACGACGACTTGTTGACTTTCCCTGTGAAATGCAATTTTTGGAGATCTCAGAAACCTTTGCAGATCAAACCTGTTTAGATGGTCACCCTGTTCGCTGAATATGTGAACACCTGGCGTCGAAAGCCATCCTTCCACCACCATAACTCTACCATCACTTACAGTAGTGATGTCGCACGGGTAACTCAAGATTTGTCTTCCAAAACTGCAAACAAACTGACCATTAGCCTCATAAACATCCACAATCCCATAACTCTCTCCAGAGTTTCTCTTCAGTACCACCACTTTACCACTATCGCTGACTGACAGTTTGCATTCGCAGCCCATTGTCCTGACGCGAAAACTGTTATGCTCGTCAGCAGTTTTGTTAAACTTAGAAATCCAGTATGAGTCCTCACAACTGGTTTCTTTGACCGGCACATAAATGTTGTCATTCATGTCTGCGACTAGATGAACCACCCGGTATGTAAAGGATAGCTGCTTACCCATGTCATCTAAAAGAGGAGCAGGAACTCTGAAACGTTGCACAAACTTGCCACTCTTTTCAAACACCTTGATTGTATTGTCACAGTCTGCTACAATATATTGCCCGCTTGAGTTGGTAGCGATACCACTCGGATTATTTAACCTGTGCTCCTCTTCGCCATAATGACCAAGTATCCATGACACACTACAGTTCTCCATACCCTGTCTACAAAGTATTTTTGTTACTCTCCGGTCTCGCAGCAGATCAACTTTCTCTTTTCCTGTATCAATCATGGGCCATTGTGGCAATGGTTCTTTAACGGATACTGTTTGTGTGACATCGTAGACGACACGATTGATAAGACAGACACCGGAAATAACTTTCCGTCGTTCTTCTTTGCTAAATAAACCCTTGACTGCCATGATACCTGTCCTGAGCTGCTCTTGAAGACTTTGCTGAACCACCGGCAGACTGTTTAGCTCTTCGATACACACTCTACATGATGCTACAGCATCTGCGGGATGGTCTATTGTTTCTAATTCTGTTGCCATCACTCGGTACTGCATTGCTAAGATGCGGTCAGTTGTTGATAATGCTTCATTTGAAAAAGCAATGGTTGCCATTTGACGAGCAAATTTGAATCTGTCTTTTGCAGTGGCGAGCTGCCTTGTGGCATATTCAGTAAGCTCATCCCTCGACCTAGTCTCTTCAAATACTTTATACAGGTACTCGATTCCTTCTCTAAAGGAGCTTATACTTGTTTTCAACTCTTTCTTTGATATTCCATCCAGCTTAGACTTCACATCGTCAATTTCACGTATGATGATGCCGCGAAGTTGTTGATCTGTTACGTCGCCATATTTAAGTTTTTCTGCTACTTTTTCTCTGCCTTTCTCCACAAGCCATCCAATAGTAGTTTTAAAAACTGCTGTTATCATCCAGTACATGATAGTGACTGGGAAAAAAACAGGAAATTGAAAATGTTTTGCAGCTTATGAAGATTCCTTCGATATTAAAAGTTTTTCTCGATTTTTCCGGCGCGAATGAATCGAAGGCCTATCAACAACTAGGTTCAAAGTTTGTACACTAACCGGTAAATATTCGACGAAAGAAATGAAGACAATTTTGTCGATATGTGTTCAAAGTTAGACAGTTAAAATGAAGCAACCCTAAAAAATATTCAACTTCTTAAGTTGTTTTCCTTGGGCAACTGAAGACACAGCGAAAAAATACAACTCAAGGAAACATCATTCATGGCAAATAAACGACAGCTGGAAAGATAGCAGATAGCTATGAATACATTATGACTGTGAATGAAATTGATCTGATGTTTTGAGCCAGTTCTATTTTTTGACTAATTAAAGAGGATCAATTCATTTTCTTTTTGGCTCTATCATAATTAAATGCAAACCTTTAGGCTAAAAATTGTTCAGTAAGAATTCCATCATGGAAAGTAACACAATAATACGCGACCATGCTAAAATCAGCGATAAATTTTTTTACAGAAAAGGAACAGGAGAATGTGAAGCTAAATTTTTCGAGTAGTTTAAGATGCAGAGAAATAATTCAAACGGAGAGACGCCACCCGTGGCTAGGAAATCAACAAAAGCTGAAAACAAAACAGACGGGTGTGAATATCATTACAATGATGAATTTGAACTGTAATTAATAACCTAGTCTACATTTCAAGAAGAATTTCTCCTCGAGTGTTCAACTCGATAGCTCACGAGTGAGCACAGCGAGCGAGTGAGATGTCGGTCTTGTGGTCTTCGTCTCAGTCTTTCATCTATATTATGCTCACGTGGGTGCACAGTTCCTTCAAACGAATGATCTCGTCATAAATGTGACCCTCAACGGGCAAACAGAGAATAAGGTGAACGAACGGCAGCGAGAAAACTGACACGCCGGCTTCGCAGCGGAGCCGGTGTTCATGGTTTGCACGCCTAATTAAAATTTTCTATCGCTCAAATTGCACGATAAAAACAAACGCACGTATTACAGAGAACAAAGAAGTGTGTCGAGCTCGGCGCTGAATGAAATGAAACGCTGGCGAGTGAAATAGCACGCCGTTTAAGCGAGTAAAATGACGCAGTAGCCGTGTCTAAAATTTTCGTAAGCAGCGTACGCGTGCAGCCCTGCACGCGTGTCCATCTCTCATTTTTACCCAACTGCAACTTCAGCGTGGTAAGTACGATCTATGTGGGATGAACGAATCTAGGAGACCATTGTTTTGTCAATAAGACATGTTTTCCGTGTGACGATTGCTAGTCTGGTCGTTCTAATCAGGAAGGATCAAGAGACTACAACTCCTTTTTCCAGTCTTCTTGATTCTCTTCAAATAAACATCAAAGCTTTGTTTTGCATATTCTGCTTTTTCTAGAAAAGAAATACCGGTAAGCGCCCTTTTCTTAATCAGCGCCCTGTCCCTAATTACCGCCTTGTCTCGAATAAGCGCCCTCCTTTGAAGTGCCAAAAGTAAGTAATCGCCCCAAGCGCTAAATGGAATCATTACAGTGAATGCCACTGCTGCAATTATACAGGGTCTAGGAACACGCTTATTAAAATATAAAATCATACAAATACATCCAAAGAAAATTGTCTATCAACCCTTTCACTTAAAGAAAGGAATCACATTCAGCTTCTCCTTATAATAACCTTACGTCCTCCGACAAAAATATATAACGAGAATAGACAAATATATCCACTAGTGCTGGTTTTACCTCGGTATAAGAAATGATTAGCAGCTAAAATCGTGAATTAATAATCGCATCTTGAAAAGAAATATACCTACACGAGGTTGAGGGTCAGTGATGATTAGCCTAGAATCATGAATGAGATTCCTAAATTGATAAGCTTTGTTTATCAAGAAGAACCGAAACTACGTTACATTCGTTTGCGAATGTTCCAGGGTCTAAAAAGACATAAAGTGAAAAACTCGACTAAGTGGCAGAAAAACGTCGCTAACAAGGTATATGATTCTGTGTCCTATCTAAAACGTATTATGTGTTAAACTGTTTTATAATTAATTTCGTAAGGAAAAAAAGAAAACCCACATAGCAAACAATCCAGACAAGAACGAAATCAGATCATACACTTTGCAGTAGACCTCTCTTGAAAGTAGAATTGTTCAAAACCTTACGCCCAAACCAAGAGAAAGTAAGGGGGTTATTTTCTCAGGCCTGAGTTGATTCCGCAAAATGAATGAGGAAACAAGTCAAGAACATTTGCATCAGTTTTATAGAACAATCAACTGATATCCTATTTTGTAATCCATGACGCCGGACTCTAGCTTGACATATGAAGGTCCTAGAGCTGCAATGCGTCCTTCAGTGCTCACTGCAATCATACAGGAAATAGCCACTTTTGTAGATAAAAACGCTTCGTACAAACTCACCATCTTTGGTGTATATTCCAATACATCGGAGCTCCTTCTCATCTTCAGTACTAGCCAAGACGACTTGTTGACTTTCCCTTTGAAATGCAATGTTTGAAAGTGCACAAACCCTTTGAGATCAAACTTACTTAGATGATTACCGAGTTCGCTAAATATGTGTACATAATGGGAAGGCGTTTAGTCCACCACTGTAACTTTGCTATCACTTACAGTGCTGATGTCTCGCGGGCTCTTCAAATTTTGTTCTCCAAAACTGCAAACAAACTGGCCATCAGTCTCGTATAGATCCACAAAATGATAGTCCTTTGTATAATTTCCTTTCAATACCATCACTTTGCCACTATCACTAACTGACAGTTTACACAGATTACACTCGAGGTCCATTGTCCTCTCGCGAAACTTGTGATACTGGTCAGCGGATTTATCAAACTTAAAAATCCAAGCTGATGATTCTTTTCTTCAACCAGCACATAAATGTTGTCGTTTATGTCTGTCGCCAGTTTAACCTTCCAGTTTTCTGTAGATAGCTCTTTACCATTGTCATCAATAAGAGGAGGAAGTCTGAAACACTTCGCAAATTTGCCACTATTGTCAAACACCTTGATTGTCAAGTCATAGTCGGCTACAATATATTGCCCGCTTGAGTTGGTAGCGAAACAGTGAAAGAGGCAGGTCAAAATCGTTACCAGCTTTTAAGTATGTCTAAGAATAATAACAGTCCATCAGAAGCTTTAAATAGTCACAACAGAAATAAACGGTTTTAAACATAATCACTGATTAGAAACTCAATATATGTGAATGCTCACATGATGACAATGCATAACTGTGCCGTGACTCAAAAGATGAACTCAGACTGATAAACAACACAAAAAAATCAGTATGATCATTCAATAATAATTCATTCTTCTTTATCAATTCAGAATTGTTTTAAAAGGATAACGAAAGACTTGTCTTTATCATAAATTAGAGATGACAGAAAATTATGAGGGGGTAATTCACTATTGTGTTACTGCATGTATTTCTCGTTGGACTAAGCCTTCACCAAAGATGTCAAAGCGGAGGAACGGGGAAAGTGCGGTTTTTGTCAGAAACTCTTAAATAACTTGCTACATTACTTTGTGTTCATTCAGTTTACTGATTTTCACTTGCCAAGGTTTAACTTCTGTGTCTTCAGTGCCACGAATTAATCTGTCCAAAAATAAACAATCTTCAACCTGTTTGGGTCACCGAGTGATAATCTGTTGAACTCACCGACATTTTTAAGATTATTTAAAATTTTTTTTTTTCGCCCTAACGTTCAACTTACAGTTTTGATAGCAAGAAAACGAAAAGGTTAATTAAACCGAAATGCTACCTTTAATATCATAGCCTTTCCCAAGTTCAAATAAATTTAATTATTTCCCGTCTCTCGCACTGTGTGAGGGCTTTAAGAAAGTACTGGAGATGGGTATATTTAAGATAACGACTGGGACGATCAAATGAACAAGGCAATGGGGTCATGTAATCACGAGGTTGATCTGCTGCTCGACGAAAGACTCTTGCATTGAATAAATAGGCCAAGTTATTTCCATTCTCTACTCGCTTATCTTTCCGGCGAAACGAATTGTGTCGAGCTCGGTGCAGAGTAAAATGGCACGCAAGCGAGTGAAAAAGATCTCCGTTTAAGCGAGTAAAATGATGCAGTAGCCGTGTCTGAAATTTTCGTTTCATTAACCGGGCTTTCGTGCTTTTCTCGCCCTGTGTTAAACGATAAAAATTTAACTATATTTAATCTGAAATATCGTAAGTGTTTCCTTATATTGGTGTCGGGGAAAGGAATGGTAATATTATATTACTTTAAACCATTCCTGCAAAAAAATTTATTAAAAGGCAGGTTGATTATTTCTTATTCCTTTTGGAAGTCTCATCTTAACGGTGGAGTTTGGTCACGTTTTCCTCGTTAAGATCGTGAAGTTGACATGGAAACAGTTGTTCAGTTTCTACGGTAATTAGAACTCGTGATAGTGTCTCGGGAAAGCTATGTTATTAATTAAGTTAATTTGTTAATCCAGGAAGAGTGAATCTCTCTGGTAAAAGGTCACGTTGGACACTTCTCATTCTTAAAGCTGTAAACGTGTGATACCCTTCATGTTTCCCAATTAGATAGTTATTATGACTAGCACGTAGTAACTTGGGGGTGGTACTTGTGAACGCCCCTTCTCCAACTTTTGTAATCATGATGTTGTAATGTAACCCCTTTAGATGTGAATAATATTACGTCAATAGGTTAGTTATGATTTTTATATTACCAATCTCGTTTCTGTTCAGGCCGATCTAAACTGTAAGATCTTAATTTTCTCTACACCATCTTGACCAAATATCCATGATACATCACGATGCTCTATATCCTGTTTACGCAGCGCCTTAGCTATCCTTACGTCATGCAGCAAGTCAACTCTCTCCTCTCCTGTATCAGCTGTAAGCCATTCCAGGAGCAGTAAACTCCTACTGCATATAGCTTGTGTGACACTTTAGGCGACACGTTTGACGGGACAGACACCGGAAATGATTTTCTTTGTTCTTCTTTACTGATTAAACAAGCCTCTTAAGGGCATTGATTCCTGTCTTGAGTTGCACTTTAAGATGTTCCTGAATCACTGAGAGACCGTGTTTAGCTCTTAAATACACACTTTGCTCGCTACTACAGCGTCCGCGGGACTATCTAATGTGTTTAGTACTGTAACCATCACTCAGATCAACATTTCTAAGATGTAGTCAGATGTTGATAGTACCGTCCTTCTACATAGCTCGACAACTGTACTATATGACCCCTCTTGGTTAAAGAAGTTGTCTTAGAACACAAGCATTAACATTTACTCAACAAAACATTAAAGAAATATTATAACACCAATGAATTTAAATTTCTGGACACGATAAATAACTAAAGCGAAACAGTGGAAAGGCGGGGAAAAAACCAGCTCTGAATCCTGAACACATCTAAGTATGGTAACAGTCCAACAGAAGCTATGAATATCACATGGAAAATAAACAACTTTACACTTCAGTTATTACATACTTAATTCTTTTTTTTTTTTTTTTGCAAACAATGATTACTGAAACTTAAGGTCATCGAATACGTACGGATCAAACCACTTAAGAAGATATCAGAAGAAATTGGCAAAATAAATTTAAAATTAAAGTTCAGCATGTTTTTGGACCGCTTAAGGAAATAAAATAAAACGAAACAACAAAAATAAAACGAAAATATGAAATTGTGCAGAACGGCCGTGGGTACAAGAGTTCCCGGAATTTTTTTCATTCCCCCAATTTTTTTTCTAAATAGTAGAAAATTTCTCGTTTCTGATGGGAGAGTTTCGATTCAGCTGCCACAAGGGTAGTTACTATATACGACTCTCAGAAATCAAATTTCTAGGATTCCCCACTTAAAATGATGTTAAGGTTTTAATATCCACTGAATTGAAACTGTAACTTCCGGTGAAAACTGTTTACCGTCATTTTTAGCCAATATTGATCATTTTGATATAGGTTTTTGTATGACAGACAGCAAAAACTGTTTTTACATAACAATCAACGCATTTTGACGAAAGTATTTTGAGCCGGGGCTTATAGAATGTGATTACGATGTCCTCTAGTCTTATTTAAATAACATTTATTCCTTGCGAGTTACACGAAAAAATTGAATTCCACTCATTTCGAAGCTTCAACATCCCCCCCCTCTCCCCGGCTGAGTAACGCACAGGCATTTGACTGTCTTCCGTAGCAGGGGAGGAGAGAAATTTTGACCCCTTCCTGGGTGGGGTGAGGAACTTAAACCAGAGCTGTCAAGTCTTTGCAGCAGAATAAACGTGGTCTATCGTTTGATATGGAGGGTTTTTAAAGATAAGAAGTTCACTTTCGCGAGCAGATAGCTCAGAAGAAAACATATCGAACAAAGTCACGGTCGCTAATCTTGTATTTACTTAGAAAAGGAAGATCGTATCCCGCATTTGGGTGAGGAATTTTAACCTAATTTTGGCTCTGACTGGCGGGAATTTGGGCCAAATAATCTTGAAAAGTTTATTGAAATGCCCGGTGACTGCCTGTTGATTGACGCATGAACGTTTTTTATTGAATGATGCGACGGACTCCGCCGAAAAGGAGGGACTGCTTGTAGTCCACTTCCTCCTGATCGTAATAATTTTTATCTCTTTTAGTTGAATTTCTCTCCATCCCTAATCAAATTTTTTTTGCCAATTTCCTTAAAGAGATATTTTATCTTTTTGTTGGACGAATGGACAAGAAAATAAATAAGAGTAGGGCGGAGCACAGCCTTGGGTAATTTTAAATTCAGGTAGGTCACCGTAACGTACATCTGGAAAAGTCAACCACATCATTTGCAGTCTGGGTATGTATTTGCGATATTTAGACAGGCTGGCTCAGAGCTGGTTTAAATAGGGGCCTGTCTAAACAATGACAAGATCAGGCCACAACATCGGGAGCTACGTTCCCTACTCTTTGCGAGAAGTGTGTGGGTTCTACAACTGTACAGAGTAATATACCAATACAGAGAAGAGACAGGAGACGGAACCTTCTCGTCCTTATCCAAGAAGACTAGAATGTCTAACCATTTACCGATGCCAAAGCAAAGACAGCACATTCTCGTCAGGTATGTTAAAATCCTGGGCGACCTCAGATCTAACACATCAAGTCAGGCTTTATTTCATTAATTGCTTTATTTGTTTTCGCCAATCGTTCCTTTAAAGATCTTGAAAAGAGTTCGAAATTCTAACTGGATTACTGACTGAATGACTCAGACTTACTGACCAGCTATGTAACCGGCCAGCTGGCCTGCTAACTGACAGACTGACCGAGTTGATTGAATCGGATCAATCAAATGAATGGTTTTATCGAGTGACTCATAGACTGACTCATTCGACTAAGACTGTCAAAAGGTATTGTGTCAGCAATTTTTCATGTTCCTTAACATGTCTCGTACGAATATATCCAAATTTGGTTGTTCTCCCTCGACGCACTTGTTACGTGAAAGTGTTCAAAGTTCAGTCTTAGTCCGGTTCTTTTCTCCCATGCAATTATTTCTCTTTCCTTTTTCCATTTCTTGTTTTTCACCTTTCTAGGAATAGCACAGCTTCTATCTTGGAAAATTATCCGCGGAGAAAATCAGCTGTTACAACATTTAAGGGCAAAAGGTACTCTTTTTTCTCCCGGTCTTTCTTGGGACTCTGGTTCTGAAAATTCAACCCTAATCTCACATTACCTGTAGGCATGTTTGCGAAAAGGGGTAAGATTCTGATCGCACATTCCATATTATTGAAGAGCTGAATGTGAAGAAAACGAAGTATCGTGATTAAATTCGGCTAAGTTGCACGCTTTGTATCGAGAGATTATTATTGAAGAAAGTCACGAACAATGCAATTCTGTTATATCCAAGGTTCTCAGGAAAGGGATTTGTTTCTGAACATCTCCTTGTAGTTTCAGTTAGTTATTTTTTTCTCATCTTCAGAAGGGAAGTATCCGCATGGCAAAATGTGACAGTGACAAACGAAACTTTGGGAGAGCTCTCTATCGCTGTTGCTGAACCTGTTCCTACTCCTTAAATTTTGGATCCTCATTCTAGTTTGGCGATTTTTCCTCTTCTATACTTTATTACTAATCTCAACTTCACTTTCTTCAATTTCCGCTTTTTCTTCCTGCCCGGATACCGGAAAAAGACGGCCGTCCTGATGTTTTTCCTTTTTCTTCCTCTCTTACCCTTCCATTTTTGGCACCCTAACTCTGCCCTTTTTTTTGTTGTCCTCTTTTCTCCTCTCTTTATCAAATAGAAAACCTTGAACAACTCCACAGTGTAAGTCAGCTCCTTCTTGTAGGCGTAAGAATACAACAAAGTCTTAAAGCTCTAATGAATCAGGGTAATACATAATAACTTTCACTTTTTCTTTTCATCTTTTTCTTTCATTTCTACATCAAAACTCTAATCATTCTAGTTCACTCTAAATCCATTTTAGCCATTTCGTCTCATCTTCCTATAAATTAAGCGTTAATTCACGACTTCCGATCAAAAAATTCAAATCAAATGTACGAAGTGCGTTTGATTTGAATGTCTTCATCGGCCTGAGTGACAATTTTGAAAATTTTAGTTTCGTTTTAGCTGCGCAAAGATGAAATCGATAGATTTTACCCTAACATTTACCCTAAACTGTTATCAGTTGACAGTCGTTGGGTTAGGGGAGGGGTAGGAATGCATTTGCTCAGATACCAACAGTGATTCCAAGTTCAGTTTTAAAGTGACAAAGATACTTATGTAGAGCGTAACCAGTTTCGTCACTCAAACGACGATGGCCATTAAGGCCCAGGATGACCATCAGACCTACAGCTCAAACTTCCGTCGACCCAGGAAATCTTAGAGCTTCATTCTAGGCCATATATACCACAGTGGTTTCAAAAGAAGTTTTCTGATATTTTTTCACAGCCAGCACTATAATAGTATTATGTCAAGAATCATTATCCGTATTTTCCTTTCCACTGCTTCGGCTCCGGTGCTTCTGCCCAAAATAAAGAAGAAGTCAACAAAATCGCCCACATCCAAGGTGGGTTTTTCTCAAACTTCTTGCAGAAAACGCTGTCCGTTTTTACTGAATACGCGCTCATTCCATGGGAAGTCATTTCAGTTTTTTGAACTCCTCCTCACGATACGTTTGTCTTGCTACAACTGAATAACATACACTTGATTTCTACTTTGTATTTATGTTTATCTTTCACATTCAACCTGATTAACTCTATCTTCCTTAGTTTGACTCCGTTCTTGTAGTTTTTCATCCTCTCCAAACATCGTACATGTTTAATTTCCAGGTTAGCCATTCAACTCTACGAAATCGTTTTAACCTAACAAATTCTAACCGAACGTGCAAGATTCTTAGGGACCCTTCGCGCCGACTGACCGCCTCACCTCAGATCAAAGAGCGTGGAGCAGTTAAAGCGATTTGTTGTACGGTTCTCTGTTTGTTAGTACTAACAGCACTGATTAAAACTTCGAAGAATTCATTCGCACCATAAAAATACTCAGTTAGCCTCACATTAAGTTAGTTTACCGCTTATACGAGCTGTTAATCAAACGAACTCACACTCAAGGGTTACAGAGCTATTTTATAACGCGCTACTCTGTATCTTTCATTCCAATGTTTTGTGACATCATGATGCAAAACTCATTTTGTGAAGACTGGCAAATATTAGCTCGGTAAGATTTTAAAACGAATTATAGGCAATGATAAACCCTGCTGGAACAAGGAAGGTAGACGGTATTTTCCTCTTTTCCACTCGAATTTATCATCACATCTCTGTCCTCGTATTTCTGTGATGGCCGCCAGCGCCAAGAGAAAGACTGGAGACCAGTCAAACCTTGCATAGGGTAATTCATTATTATCAATAGAATTGATAACGTAAATTAGCCACCGTGAAGAGTTTCGAAGATAACGTTTCGAGAATTAGCCCTTCGTCAGGGCGAATGGAGGAATTGTGGGTCGTGTGTATGTGTTTATATGCAGACCTTGCATATGCAGACCTTGCATAGCCTAACATACATAGCCTAAAATATCATGAAATTGTTATGCTTGATTTTCAACTTATTCTTTTTTTTTCATTAGATGTCTTCCAACTCGGCCACATCCTCTGAACAAACCCGGCAGATTCTGAGAGCTCGGATGAAATCGAACATCTGACTGGTGCAGGATAGAGGGCCGCTTACTGTGACAACAACTACCATACCATCCCTCCCTAGTATTAATCCACTGCCAGTGTGTATCGGAGGGGAGGGTGAAGAGTACATCCAGGACCGACATGCGCATTGTACGATTGAGACATGCCCACAGAACCTTTAAATGATTCATTTCGAACTGCGAGCATCATTGTTAAATATTTGTACATGTTCACATCTTACCTGTAGAGAGAGCGAAAAGTGAGAATAGACGTAATTTTCATCAGACATTTTAACCCGTGTAGGTTTAGAGTAAACGTAAATAAATTGCTAAAAAAAAATCATTACTCCATCGAAGCTCTGTTTGCAGATCTGGAGCAGAAATATTTATAGCAAAAGCTTCAGAGAACTGCTATAACGAAATATAGGTATTGTTGAGATGATGAAAGGTTATATATAATTATTTTTATAGTCATAATTTTCCAACACCAACCCAACCCAAAACAAATTAGTGGCGCTACTTTTGTTTCTTGTTCAGTAGCCTGCGGTGAAATAATCAACCAGCCATGTCGTTTAAACCTTTTTCCGAAATTAATTTAGGTCATCGTAGCGGTTAAGGGTCCGTAAGATGCTAAAGATCGTTTGAAAAAAATTGATGCAGCAAACTTTCAAAGAGATTACTGTCAACAAAATAGGGTGCGTCCTGGAAAAATCTTCTTAAGCGCGGTACTTTTAAACAAACCATGAAAAACTGTTTGTCACTGTGGAGCTTATGAAGTATAGTTTCTAAAAATAACAAAAGTTGTCACAGTTTTTGTTTTGGTAAGCACACAACTTAAATGCTTTCTCTGTCTAAAAAGCAAGAGAATTCAAAGAAATTTGAAAGAATTTTGACTAGTTTTTGTTGACAGTGACCTTAAATGAAACTTTCAGACGATTGATAGTAAATCGACTTTATATAAAATCCCTTCAAGTATATAGCATGGCGCTTTGTTATGTATTCATTTGTGTGTGTAAATCATGCATGGATAGAAAACACATTGTGGTGTCGATGTTTTGTCCACTATTCGCGGTGCTGTGGTCTTCAGAAGATATTACAATTATTGACTCGGTGATTGAAACACCGGTTAGTCCTTCTATTCTCTAACGGTGTTTCAAAAATTCCACACAGCATCTGTAAACATGATCGGACATTATTTCTTAATCTGAAATGTCTCCATAGTAAGGATCGTGAATTATCAACTCTCCTTTGGGATCATATGTTCCAAACAGTTTTACCTCCGCTCGCGCAGTGCCATCGTTTGGCTTAAAAGTTTCATTCAAATCTCGTACATTGCTCTCATCAAAGGCCAATATTACATCGAAACGACGAAAACAATCCTCGTTTACTTGTCTTGCTCGGTAGTTGCTAGCAGTTTCATGTTTCTTCAACACTTATAACCCCCGTTCGTCCGATAAGAGTCCTTCACGAAAACCAAGAGTTCCAGTGCTGTCAATCTCCCATTCGTTCCTATCTTCACGTTCCTGTAAAAGATGCCTTAAAATCAATTTCGCGGAGGGAGACCGACATGCATCCCCTCGACAAACGAATAGTATTTTTCGATATTTAGAATTCGCCATCTTAGATTGCAGCAAGGGAAATAAATGGTTAAGTGCCTCTATCCCAATTTGCAGCTTGTTAGAAGGGTAAACTATTCAAAATATTCATCACGCAAGCGCACTAGGAATCAACCAACTTGAGACGATCTGGACGATCTTTCTTTCAAGTTCTCGGATGACGACAGCTATAAACACCGAATCCTGTGATGCTGTAAATAACGAAAAGTTTACGATTCTTTCCAAATGAAGGATATTTATTGGGTAAGAATGCCTTGCGCCTCTAGTGTGGAGGGGACAGAGAGACAGGAGCCAGGGAGAACAGAGAGCGGAAGAGGGATCTACACGAGGGCGGGAAACGGGAGCAGAAATTGAAAAAGCACTCGTTTGTTGTTTCTTACTGCTTAACAACCAATGAAAAACCTGTACCCAGCAAAATTTTTTTTCTTATACTCAATTCCATGTAAGGTCCACCGAGGCATGAAGATTATTTCATACGTGAGGAAACGTAACTTTGTAATCAGCTGGTGTAATTCGATACCTCTCGAAGTCGGTTTCGTCGTTGGTCATGAATGAGATAACATGAAATATGGATACAGTGTCAGCAGTTGGAGCAGTCGGAATTATTCAGCGAGCAAAGCGAGTTAGGTCCAACGTTGTGCAAAGCCATATTGATCAGCCTCAATATTTTTGTCAATGAAAAATCAGACCTCGTTTCTGCAAATACTTCTGTTAAAATCAGACAATCACATAGCTGAATAATACTGCTCGTGAATAAATGTATGATAGGATGTATGAACAACTTTTAAACCTTTCCGCAGAGGTTTTTATATTAAAAAGATCTCAATTTCTCGAAGAAATCCGAGTAGTTTTAAAATGTGACTCCGAGACCAGCCGCTCAATAATGTGCAATAATAGCCTATCAGCGCTTAAATTTAACGCACAAAAATGCAAAGGTTCAACAATGGATGTGTAGTGATATGAATCATTCGTTGGAGCCAGCTTTCATACAGCTCGCGACTACAGCTACTTCCGACGATGAGCGAATATTAAACATGATGGAAAAGCAATTAGGTAAAAAAATAGTCCTTTTTTATCAAACTGAAGACGGGAGTAATACAAAAAAGGGTGGCAGTTGGGAAGCAAAGGGCTGCAAAAGAACGGGAGGCGAGAAAACGTGGTACGGGAAGTTGGAGGCTGTGGGGTAAGAGTTTTACCCGAAGTTCAACGAAATCATGTAAAAAAAAAGAAGAACTCAAGAGAAAAAAAGAGCAAATTCAGCAAGTAGTAATTGATTTACTGATTATTAATATTTCAGTTTCCACTAGATACAAAAAAATTACACTTTTCATAAGCGGGCAAGAGTTCCATCTTGCCCACTTGAGAAGCCAAACAGAGCGAAAGACTCGCATCATCTCACCCACGTGCTTTTCCAGCTGTGAAATAATTAGTATTTACTGACAAGTTTGATTTGATCTTGTCATGCGACAACGTTCACTGCAGAAATTGGTCTTGTTTGAAAATTGTCACACAGGAAACAACAGCTAAATAAAATATTAAATATGATTAATGAGACGTTCGACAAGAAAAACTCAAATGTTCAAAATTACTTAAGCAAACATTGGGCCAATAACAGCAGTAACTGTCCACGCATTGTACTTAAAAGACGGATAAAGGCTAATGTTAAAACTATCGAAAGATTGGAACACCATGATTAAAATATAAAATGACGCACATGCATGTAAGAGAGACTGGATATCAACCTCTTTCACTTACAGAAGAGAATCACATTCAACTTCTCCTTAAAACAGCCATAAATTATCCAGTAAACAGGTAATAGGAATAAGCAAATATCTCAGCTTATTGCTGTGTCAGAGGTGTCACCTTACCATGACATAAAAAATATATATCCTCGCATTACAAGGAGATATATGGCAGTTAGAGTGTGCGATTTTATTAATTCATTTAAAGATCGAGGTGAGGACCGCAAAGCTGGTTGCCAAATAATCATAACTCTACCTGAGCCTGGAGCCACCGGTAAAGTTCCTACATGATCAATGATGTAATACCTATTTTCCAAGAAAATTTCAAAACCAAATCGCATTTGTTCGATTAAATTCCAACGCATCAAAAATTAATAAATTGAGGCTATAAAAGCTTTCATTTTGGGCATGAAACTTTAGTCTCAGGTTACATCATGCCCTGTGAAAAATAAAGGCATTGTACCTATTATATTACTTGCATAAATATTCATGCAAATCACTAATTTATCGTTAATAATAATTAGTTGGTAACCTAAACGTGAAAATAAGAAGGGAAAGCCAGTGCGTTTTTATATGATGATTACTTTTGTTGTATAATCTTTACAAATGGTTGTTACTGCAATGCGTCCCTCAGTGGTCACTGCAATCCCTTTAAGAAACCGGAAGGTCTTTCCCAAATGGACAAGATTACTTCGCAGAAACTCACCATCTGTGGTGTATATTTCTATTTGCAAGATGTCTGACCTCTGCATTAAAACCTCTTCACCGGCCATGACGACTTGTTGACTTTCCCTGTGAAATGCAATTTTTGGAAAGTTTAGATGCCTTTGCAGATCAAACTTGTTTAGGTAGTCACCTTGTTCGCTGAATATGTGAACACGTGCCGGATTCAAACTTTCAATCACCATAACTCTGCCATCGCTTACAGCAGTGATTTCGAGCGAGTTACTGTTAGTTTTATCTCCAAAACTGCAAACAAACTGACCATCAGTCTCATAAACATCCACAAAAAATTTATTTCTCATATCACCCTTCAGTATCATCATCACTTTACCATTATCACCGACTGACAGTTTCCACTGTAGAAAGCCGAGGTCCGTTGTACTGACGCGAAACGTGTGATAATGGTCAGCGGTTTTGTTAAACTTAAAAATCCAGAATGAGTCCTTAAGCTTCCTTCCTTCAACCCGGGCCAGCACATAAATGTTTTCATTCATGTCTGTGGCCAGATCAAACACGCGGATTCTCATCGATAGCTCTTTATCGCTGTCATCGGTAAGAGCAGGAAGTCTGAAACGTTGCACAAAGTTGCCACTGTTGTCAAACACCTTGATTGTCGAGTCACCTTCTGCTACAATATATTGCCCGCTTGAGTTGGTAGCGATTAAATACGGATCATTTAACCTGTGCTCCTCTTCGCCATCATGACCAAGTGTCCATAATACACTACAGTTCTCCCTACCCTGTTTACAAAGTATTTTTGTTACTCTCCGGTCTCGCAGCAGATCAACTTTCTCCTTTCCTGTATCAATCACGGGCCATTGTGGCAATGGTTCTTTAACGGATACTGTTTGTGTAACATCGTAAGCGACACGGTTGACAAGACAGACAAGGGAAATAACTTTCCGTCGTTGTTCTTTGTTAAATAAACCCTTCACTGCCCTGATTCCTGTCTTGAGCTGTTCTTGAAGACTTTGCTGAACCACTGGCAGACTGTTTAACTCTTCAATACACACTTTACATGGTGTTACAGCATCCGCAGGATGGTCTATTGTTTCTAATACTGTTGCCATCACTCGGTACTGCATTGCTAAGATGCGGTCAGTTGTTGATAATGCTTCATTTGAAAAAGCAGTTGTTGCCATTTCACGAGCACGTTCGAACCTCTTCTTTGCATTTGCAAGCTGTCTTGTGGCAGATTCAGTAAGCTCCAAGTGTTTCATTCCTTCAGCAAGCGACACAGTTTCCGCACAAGCCGCCTGTGCTGTATCCGTGCCATACCCACTCCTCAACCTTGTCTCCTTAAATACTTCATACAGCAACTCGATTCCTTCTCTAAAGAATTCATTACTGGCTAACAAATCTTTCCTTGATAATCCATCCAGCTTGGACCTCATGTCATCGATTTCTCGCATGATGATGCCGCGAAACTGTTGATCTGTTACGTCGCCATCTTTAAGCTTTTTTGCTGCCTCATCCCTGCCTTTATCCACAAGCCATCCAATAGTCGCTTTGAAAACTGCTGTTATAATCGCAGACATAATGGCAACTTGGAACTTAGTAGCCACAAGAAATTTAGAGCTTTTTTCAGCGAATCTTCACAAAAAGCAGCTTCTCAAGCGTCGATGAACGCAAAGAAAAAACAGATGATGGCAAAATTTCACAGATGATTGCAATTTTGGAATGAGAATTGCAGTCAGCCCAGAAAATGAAACAAAACAAAGCATAACCAAGAGAAGGCAATCGAGGAATTATGGCGTGAATATTTATAGCCTCTTCAAAGAATCCTTTGTTGAAAAACATATTTCTCTTTGAAAAGCTATGTTGCTCATTGCAGACACTTAAATAGGTTGTTGTGGTCTTAAGTTCTTCCTTTCGCCAACGGATGATAATGTGAGCATTAGAGATCCCTGATTGGTATCAGCAAAAGTACAATTTAAAGTTCTTTTTGTTTTGTTTAATAAAATGTAACTCGTAATCATTAAAATTTTCAATTACGTCACGGCATCATCATTCAACTTCTAAATGGAAATATTGTTTGATGCCCGAGGCAAAAAAGGATTATTACCGTTAATGAATCTTCCTTAGTTGTTAGCTTTGTTCTCAGCTGTAATGTGTTTTGAAGTTCTTTCATTCACTTATAGTTCTTTCTTTACCTTGTTACCCGTAAATATCTGCTATACCACAACTGGGGCTGGAACGGGTTCCTTCAACCAAATTTGTATTTGGCTATTCATCGGGTTTCGGCCTCACGCACTTACGATCTAATTTACTTCTAGAATCTTTGGAATCCCTTCTCGCAGCATGGGTTGAAAAGCGAGCCGTGTGAACTCAGAGGGTGAAACTGACTGAGTTTATATTTATAGACTAAAACCCATACGCTAAATCCTGATTTCAAACCAGATATTGTTATCGCCCAGCTTGCACTTTACAGTTGACAAAGGAAGGCTACGGAACATAACCTATATTTTGTTATGAAAAATACATCTCTCATGCGCGTCACTGCTGTTAACCACTTTTGAGTGTTTTCTACATCAGTAAGTATTGCAATGTCATCAGATGATTAGAAAGTGAAAATCACTTAACTTTTTGCGGCAGCGTGTTTCATTTGACAGTAAGTTTAACCAATCAATAATAGGCATTGCTCTTCATAACATCAACGAATATATAGCAAGACAAGGAAATAAAACTGTGAGTTTCTTGTTCTGACTCGGAAAAATTGAAGGAATCTTGAATTTTGTTCGTGGTTGTCCCACGTGCGCCCGCCTATCGCGTCCTATTTAGGTTGAAACGAAATTTTCATCGCTTGTTGTCATGTCATAAGTTAAAATACTTAAATCAAGGTCACAGATGAGTTTGTTGTGTATTGTATTCTTGTTAGATATTGCTGCCATTAGTGATATATACGGGAAGGAAGAGGGAGAGGTACTGCTTTTGTCGGTAGCCATGAAAACAACTTATTACATTGCCCGGTCTGCATTCCACTCAGTGATTTTTAACCGTCAAGGTTCCTTTTTTGTGTCAGTATGCCTTCAGAGGCGTGAATTAAACAATCACTGATCTACTTTTGAAACTGTTAGGCTCACTAAGTAATAGGTATCTTCATGTGAAAAAACGAGCCCCCGGTTCAGAGAGCCAATATTCCTGCAGTAATCAGGCTAAAAGCTTTCCCCTTTCGAACATCTTAAAAATCGTGTTGACAAGAAACTAAAGAGTTGCCATCCAGTTTAGCTATAAAACCTATTATATCAGCGCCTGATACCACCAGAATGTATATAATTAACATAAAGGCTATGTACAGTATGTACTCCAGACAACTGCGATTTTTAAGTCTGTTTCTTATATTTTCTTTGTCAGCAAGAAGAGCTGGAATTCTGAAAAATTTCTCAAACTTGCCTCTGTGGTCAAACATCTTGATTGTCAAGTCACAGTCTACTACAATATTTTTGCCCGCGTGAGCTGGTAACGATATAACACGGATCATTTATATCCAGTACTCCTCTACACCATCCTGACCAAGTATCCATGATATATTACGATGCTCCGTGTCCTGTTTACGCAGCGCCTAAGTTATCCTTACGTCATGCAGCAAGTCAACTTTCTCCTCTCCTGTATCAACTCTGAGCCATTCCAGGAGCAGTAAACTCCTACTGCATATAGCTTGTGTGACACTTTAGGCGACAAGATTGACGGACAGACACCGGAAATGATTTTCTTTGTTCTTCTTTACCGATTAAACAAACCCCCCAAGGGCATTGATTGCTGAACCTCTGACAGACCCCGTTTAGCTCTTAAATGCACACTTTACTCGCTACTACAGCATCCGCAGGACTGTCTGTTTGTCTTTTTCTGTCCGTTCTCGATTTTTTTCATCCTCTCCAAACATTGTGTTTGATTTCCAGATCAGCCATTCAACTCTACGAAATCGTTCTAACCTAGCAAATTCTAACCGAACGTGCAAGATTCTTAGGGACTCTTCGCGCCGACTGACCTTACCTCAGATCAAAGAGCGTGAAGCAGTTAAAGCGATTTGTTTTACGGTTCTCTGTTTGTTAGCACTAACAGCACTGATTAAAACTTCGAAGAATTCATTCGTACCGTTAAAATAGTCAGTTAGCCACACATTCAGTTAGTCTACCGCTTATACGAGCTGTTAATCAAACGAAACCACAGTCAAGGGTTACAGAGCTATTTTATGACCACGGTGCATAACAAACTTTTTTTCGTTATCAACACAGCCACGCGCTGAAACAGCTTTCATTCCAATGTTTTGTGCCATCATGATGCAAAACTCACTTTTGTGAAGACTGCCAAATATCTGCTAAGTAAGATTTAAAAACGAATAATAGGCAATGATAAACCCCACCGAATATCCGCAATGATAAATCCTCTTTTCCACTCGACTTTATCATCACACCTCTGCCCTCGTGTTGCTGTGATGGCTGCCAGCGCCACGAGGAAGACTGAAGACCAGTCAAACCTTGCATAGGGTAATTCAGTATTAAATTAGTAAATTAGCCACCGTGAAGAGTTTCAAAGATAACGTTTCGCGAATTAGCCCTTCGTCAGAGTGAATGGAGGAATTGTGGGTTGTGTGTGTGTGTTTATATGCAGATGTTGTAATTGCAGACCTTGCTTAGCCTAACATACATAGCCTAACATATCATAAAATTGTTACGCTTGATTTTCAACTAATTTTTTTTTTTTCATTAGATTTCTTCCAGCTCGGCCACATCCTCTGAGCGAACCCGGCAGATGCCGACAGCTCGGATGAAATCGAACATCTGACTAGTGCAGGATAGAGGGCTGCTTACTGTGACAACAACTACCATACGTTCCCTTCTTAGTATTAATCAACAGCCAATGTGTATCGGAGGGGAGGGTAAAGAGTGCATTCAGGACTGACATGCGCATTGCACGATTGAGACATACCCTCAGAGGCGAGTTCTTCGTGAACTGTTGATTCATCTGAACAGACTCAATTTAAGCTCGGATAGATATGCTTGAGCCTTTAATTGATTCATTTCGAACTGCAAGCATTCTTGTTATATTAATGTACATGTTCATATTTTACGTATACAAAGAGCGAAAAGTGAGAATAGATGTAATTTTCATGAGACATTTTAAACCGTGTGGGTTTAGAGTAAACGTGAGTATAATGTTTAAAAAATCATCACTCTATCGAAGTTCTGTTTGCAGATCTGGAGCAGAAATATTTATGGCAAAGGCTTCAGAGAATGCAATAACGAAATAAAGGTATTGTTGAGATGATGATACCTAACAAATAGTTATTTTTATATTCATAATTTCCCAACACCGAATTTCCTCATGATATTGAACAGATGTATATAACAGTACGTTCTTCTTAATGCTTGTAAATCCAATTTCCATGATTGACACAACTTTTACCATATTCTCTCTGTTATTAGCTATTTATGTACTAAATGGAAAAACAATTTCCATAGAAAAGGCTAATTGATATCACTGTAAAGGAATTGATAACGAATGAAAAACACTGCATTTCATGGTGAAACACATAATATAACCCGAGTATTTTAACGAATAAAAACGACAGTGAAGAATCGTTCGTTAAACTCTGATGTATGTAGGGGAAAAGTTTCGACACATATATTGCGAAATAAGTCCATCGAGATACAAAAATGAATAAGCGAGACACTCAAGTCTCCAAAATGGTTTACCTGCCAAGCCTTCGGATGAAAAAAGGAAGAAAAAATGAAAAAAAGGAAGAAAAAATGAAAAAAAGAAGTATAATGGTATAAAAAGAATTGATCTTGTCCATGCTGTTAACAACCACCATCCAACTTGTGACGTCAAGCAGAAGAGGGTGACCTGGTTCTCGATAAAAACATTTCAGACATGTCGAAAGCACTAGAATCAGTACAAGGAAAGGAAAGTCTTTCGTGCCATCCAAGAAAGCACAAAAGCGCACTATGTGCAAGCTTATCCAGCAAAATTCGCGGAATCTATAGCCGACTTATACTTGACTTTGATGGGGATAAGTGCGGATTGTTTCTCCGCTCGGATTCGGTGTTGATCCCGTTTTGTGTCCATCTGTTTTCGTGCACATGTCCTCTCGCCGGCATAGGGTATTTTTGTTGGGATCGCGAGTTATAACGGAGTTGCGATCGTAAGTTGTAACTCGAATGTTCCTTAGCAGCCAGTACATGAAAGACAGTCCGCCTAGTACTGCATGCATTAAATAACACATGAATAAAAGGGGTAATGGTGATGCTGTGTCGATGGGGTATTTACAAGATAATTTGGTTCTATCAACTGACGCTCTTACCAAGGACTAACGCTGTAAACTTTTGCCTTAGAGACTCTTTTCAGCAGCCAATTTACATTATCAACTCTGCTGAAAAACCAAATTATCTGGTTTTTAAATATTCTGCGTAATTGCGCAAAAATGTCGCCGCCTTTACTGAGTGAAACGATAGTATTGACTGTACTATTCTGTTTTCGATGCGATATTTCGGGGAATAAAATCCTTTACAACATTTCTTTAAAAATCACTTGTGATCCTTGCAATGTGATCAACTTTCCGTGACCAGTGTGATATATCCACAAATCGCATCTTTATCCCAGGCAATGAGACCGCTTTACTAAAACACAACAACCAATCAGATTTCAGGACTTGTTTGAAGAAATCAAGCAAATTGCAGGAAAATGAGAGACATTTTGTAATGAGCGAATGAATCGTGAAATTTGTGACAATAGGTTTTCGCGCACTAAACTGGACTTTGCGGAAAACGTACAAAACGGGGGAAATAACTCGGTAGAGATCACTCGGCTTGCGAGAGCGGAAACTCCTCACGATTTCCTAGTACACTGAGATCTACTTCGAGCGAGCTTATACGAACGTCAAGGATGAGACAGCATTTTGGTTCCACAGCAGACTTTATTCGAAGAGCACTCTAACATAAATCATGCCACAGTAAAAGCTAAACTAATTGTAGTAAAAGCTGTACAAGGTACTTGTTTAAAAACTAACTGGTGTGAGGTGCTATTGTAACACAAATTACAATATTTGAACAAGGACACAAAGACTACTTAAATGTTTCATCTGTTTCTACGATGAAAAGAATTTCAAAATTTAAATGACGGATACAACAAATTCGAGGCCATCAAAAATAGGAAACTTGGGTGAGAATTTACAGCTCTGGCATAGAAAATATACCTATCTTAATTAAAGTAGAGCAGCGTAGGAAATAAAAGCGGAAAAGTAATTAAAAATTTCTGCTTATCTATGTAAGGTTGGTGTGGAAATTATCGTATGAAAGGAAATTAATATTACGAGTATAAACTCAACTGCTAACTACCGTGAGAATCAATTTTTCCAAAAAAGACCATTAACACTTATATTTACTTAATATTTCACTAGTAATGAACAACAAAAGTACCAATGTACAGGTATACAATGAAAGCAAGAACAAAGCAAAAATGTCTTAGTTTACTACTCAAAGCTGCTGTGGCTTTTTAAGTATTTTTTTATTTAATTATTTTTTTTAACTTACTAGAAGGAAAACCCGAATGAAGCCGAATATTTTAAATATGAAAGTATACGAATACATATGGAAAATTAGCGAATATATATGCCCAAAAACCCACGAGAAACCCTAAGTATATCATTTTATGATACGTCAACAATTCAATTTTTGGCTATAATTTACACAATGGTAACAACAATTTGAATGGAGCAATTTGTTCATCGTTCTTTATAGCTCGACCGGTCGAGTCAAAGAACAAACAGAATACAAGAAATAAATTGAAACTTAAAAGTTGAATTGAAACAAAACTTGAACTAACATTACACGAACTAAAACACATGAATTTTTCCCCTAACATTGAGTAGCCAGCTATGAAATAATTAGTATTTACTGACAAGTTTGATTAATCTCTAAGGATCGATCTTTCTACTAATTTTTTATCATCTAGATTTGTCACGCGACAAAGTTCACTGCAGAAATTGGTCTTGTCTCAAAATTGTCACGCAAGAAACAACAGCTAAGTAAAATACTACATTTGATTAATGAAACATGCGACATGAAAAGCACAAGCATTCTAAACTACTTAAGCAATCGTTAGGCCTATCACAGCAGTAACTGTCCACGCATTATGCTTAAAAGACGGATAAAGGCTAGTTTTGAATTTATCGAAAGATAGGAACACCATGATTAAAATATGAAATGACGCACATACATGTGAGAGAGACTGGATATCAACCCCTTTCACACACACACGAGAGAATCACATTCAACTTCTCCTTACAATATCCATACATTATCCAGTAAACAGGTAACGAGAATAAACAAATATCTCAGCTTATTGCTGTGTCAGATGTGTCACCTTGCCATGACATAAAAAAGTATTTCCTCGCATTACAAGGAAATATATGGCAGTTGCAATGTGCAATTTTATTAATACATCTAAAGAAGTGAGGACCATTAGGTTGATTGCCAAATAAGCATCATATCTCTAGCTAAGCCTGGAGCCGTCAATAAAGTTCCTACATGATCAATGATGTAGTATTTATTTTCCAAGAAAATTTTCTAAACTGCATCACATTTGTTCGATTAAATTTCAACGCTTCAAAAGTTAATAAATTGAGGCTATAAAGGCTTTCATTCTGGGCATAAAACTTTTGTCTCAAGCTACATCATGCCCTGTGAAAAATAAAGGCTTTGTGTTTATTAGTATTATTATTATTATGATGATGTAATAATAATCAGTTAGTAAACTAAACGTGAAAGTAAGAATGGAAAATCAGTGCGTTTTTTAAATGATGATTACTTTTCTTGTTGAACCTGGAATCCAGGTTACTACTGCAATGCGTCCCTCGGTGGTCACTGCAATCCCATTCGGAATAAAGGACTCTCCCATATGGATAACAGTACTTCGCACAAACTCACCATCTCTGGTGTATATCCCTACATACAAGATGTCTGATTCCTTATTACCGGCCACGACGACTTGTTGACTTTCCCTGTGAAATGCAATTTTTGGAGATCTCAGAAACCTTTGCAGATCAAACCTGTTTAGATGGTCACCCTGTTCGCTGAATATGTGAACACCTGGCGTCGAAAGCCATCCTTCCACCACCATAACTCTGCCATCACTTACAGTAGTGATGTCGTACGGGAATCTCAAGATTTGTCCTCCAAAACTGCAAACAAACTGACCATTAGCCTCATAAACATCCACAATCCCATAACTCTCTCCAGAGTTCCTCTTCAGTACCACCACTTTACCACTATCACTGACTGACAGTTTGCATTCGCAGCCCATTGTCCTGACGCGAAAACTGTTATGCTCGTCAGCAGTTTTGTTAAACTTAAAAATCCAGTATGAGTCCTCACAACTGGTTTCTTTGACCGGCACATAAATGTTGTCATTCATGTCTGCGACCAGATGAACCACCCGGTATGTAAAGGATAGGTGCTTACCCATGTCATCTAAAAGAGGAGCAGGAACTCTGAAACGTTGCACAAACTTGCCACTCTTGTCAAACACCTTGATTGTCTTGTCACAGTCTGCTACAATATATTGCCCGCTTGAGTTGGTAGCGATACCAAGCGGATTATTTAACCTTTGCTCCTCTTCGCCAAAATGACCAAGTATCCATGATACACTACAGTTCTCCATATCCTGTTTACAAAGTATTTTTGTTACTCTCCGGTCTCGCAGCAGATCAACTTTCTCTTTTCCTGTATCAATCATGGGCCATTGTGGCAATGGTTCTTTAACGGATATTTGTGTGACATCGTAAGCGACACGATTGATAAGACAGACACGGGAAATAACTTTCCGTCGTTCTTCTCTGCTAAATAAACCCTTCATTGCCATGATACCTGTCTTGAGCTGTTCTTGAAGACTTTGCTGAACCACCGGCATACCGTTTAGCTCTTCGATACACACTTTACATGGTGCTACAGCATCTGCGGGATGGTCTATTGTTTCTAATACTGTTGCCATCACTCGGTACTGCATTGCTAAGATGCGGTCATTTGGTGATAGCGCTTCATTTGAAAAAGCAATCGTTGCCATTTGACGAGCAAGTTTGAAACTGTCTTTTGCATTGGCGAGCTGCCTTGTGGCAGATTCAGTAAGCTCACTCCTCGACCTAGTCTCTTCAAATACTTCATACAGGTACTCGATTCCTTCTCTAAAGAAGCTGTTACTTGCTCTCAATTCTTTCTTTGATATTCCATCCAGCTTGGAATTCACATCGTCAATTTTACGTATGATGATGCTGCGAAGCTGTTGATCTGTTACGTCGCCATCTTTAAGTTTTTCTGCAACTTTTTCTCTGCCTTTCTCCACAAGCCATCCAATAATAGTTTTAAAAACTGATGTTATCATCTAGTACTTGATACTGACTGGGAAAAAATCATAGGAAATTGAAAATATTTTGCAGCTTATGAAGACTCCTTCGATATTAAAAGTTTTTTCTCGATTTTTCCGGCGCGAATGAATCGAAGGCCTATTAACAACTAGATTCAAAAGTTTGTATACTAACCGGTAAATATTCGACGAAAGAAATGAAGACAATTTTGTCGATATGTGTTCAAAGTTAGACAGTCAAAATGAAGCAACCCTAAAAAACTATTCAACTTCTTAAGTTGTTTTCCTCGGGCAACTGAAGACACAGCGAAAAAATGCAACTCAAGGAAACATCATTCATGGCAAATAAACGACAGCTGGAAAAGTAACAGATAGCTATGAATACAATATGACTGTGAATACAATTGATATCATGATGTTTTGAGCCAGTTCTAATCTTTGACTAATCAAAGAGGATCAATTCATTTTCTTTTTGGCTGTATTGAAAGTAAACCTTTAAACTGAAAATTGTTTAGAAAGAGTTCCATCATGGAAAGCAAAATAATAATACGCGACCATGCTAAGATTAGCAATAAATTTTTTTCAGAAAATGAACGGGAGAATGTGAAGCTAAAATTTTCGAGTAGTTTAAGATACAGAGAAATAATTCAAACGGAGAGACGCCACACGTAGCTAGGAAATCAACAAAAGCTGAAAACAAAACAGACAGGTGTGAATATCATTACAATGATGAATTTGAACTGTAATTAAGAACATAGTCTACATTTCAAGAAGAATTTCTCCTCGAGTGTTCAACTCGATAGTTCACAAGTGAGCGCATCGAACGAGTGAGATGTCGAGATGAACTCCAGAAGAGAAATTTCATATCTAGAAGCAACCATGAATTATTTTGTTTGTCATCTAAACACAATAGCTCTTTACTGATAAGAAAAACCGACTTTATTAATCAATGAAAATAAAGGAATCGACAATTCCTGAACAAATATCGCACAGTGGGTTGGCGCTGAGGCTTAAGATGGAAAAATGCGTTGAATAATGATTACAAAAACAATCATGGGCGTAATTTTCAATTTATAAAATTCTCATTCCTTGAGTTCGTCTTTACTGATGAGCCTCAGCATTTTTGTATGTGGCAATGAAAAATCAGACCTCGCATCTGCATCAAAGCTAAATACTACTGCAAGTGAATAAATGTATCATAGAATGTATGACAAACTTTTAAACCTCTCCGCAGGGGTTTTGGAAAGACTTCAACTTCTCGGAGAAATCCGATTAGTTTTAAAATGTGACTCCGACACTAGCCGAACAATAATGTGCAGTAACGGTCCAGCAGCGCTTAAATTGAACGCTCAAAAATGGAAACGGTTCAACAATGGATGTGTAGTGATTTGAATCATTCGTTGGAGCCAGCTTTCATTTAGCTCACGGCTATCGCTACTTCCCTGCATCAAACAAAACAAGGCCGGTTGAATAAACGATCGCGAGCTTGTTAAGGTTAACTCGCCCTCATAAAACGCCTGCACTAAAAGCTACCCCTATTCTGCTTCAGTGATAGCACTGTTAGAATACACAGACGTTGAGATCAATCGTAGGGATTCATCTTCCTTTGATTTATCACTTAAAGCCTCATTGCAAAAACAGTGGTTTTCGTATCAGTCTTTCATCTATATTATGTCCACGTGAGTGCACAGTTCCTTCAAACGAATGATCTCGTCATAAATGTGACCCTCCACGGGCAAACAGAGCATAAGGTGAACGAACGGCAGCGAGAAAAATTACACGCCGGCTTCCGAGCGGAGCCGGTGTTCATGGTTTGCACACCTAATTAAAATTTTCTATTGCTCTAATTGCACGATAAAAACAAACGCGCGAATTACATGGAACAAAGAAGTGTGTCGAGCTCGACACTGAATAAAATGAAACGCTGGCGAGTGAAATAGCACGCCGTTTAAGCGAGTAAAATGACGCAGTAACCGTGTCTAAAAATTTTCGTAAGCAGCGTACGCTTGCAGCCCTGCACGCGTGTCCATCTCTCGTTTTTACCCAACTGCAACTTCAGCGTGGTAAGTACGATCTATGTGGGATGAACGAATCTAGGAGACCATCGTTTTGTCAATAAGACACGTTTTCCGTGTGACGATTGCTAGTCTGGTCGTTCTAATCAGGAAGGATCAAGAGACAACAAGTCCTTTTTCCAGTCTTCTTGATTCTCTTCAAATAAAATCATCAAAGCTTTGTTTTGCATATTCTGCTTTTTCTAAAAAAGAAATACCGGCAAGCGCCCTTTTCTTAATCAGCGCCCTGTCCCTAATTACCGCCTTGTCTCGAATAAGCGCCCTCCTTTGAGGTGCCAAAAGTAAATAATCGCCCCGAGCGCTAAATCGAATCATTACGGTGAATGCCACGGCTGCAATTATACAGGGTCTAGGAACACACTTATTAAAATATCAAATCATACAAATACACCCAAAGAAAATTGTCTATCAACCCTTTCACTAACAGAAAGGAATCACATTCAGCTTCTCCTTATAATAACCTCACGTCATCCGACAAAAAATATATAACGTAAATTAGCCACCGTGAAGAGTTCGAAGATAACATTTCGAGAATGAGCCCTTCATCAGAGCGACTGGAGGAATTGTGGGTTGTGTGTATGTGTTTATATGAAGACCTTGCATACGCAGACCTTGCATATGCAGACCTTGCATAACCTAGTATACGTAGCCTAACATATCATGAAAATGTTATGCTTGATTTTCAACTTATTCTTTTTTTTCATCAGGTGTCTTCCAGCTCGGCCACATCCTCTGAGCGAACCCGGCAGATGCTGAGAGCTCGGATGAAATCGAACATCTGACTAGTGCAGGATAGAGGGCCGCTTACTGTGACAACAACTGCCATACCCTCTCTCCCTAGTATTAATCCACAGCCAGTGTGTATCGGAGGGGAGGGTGAAGAGTGCATCCAGAGCCGACATGCGCATTGCACGATTCAGACATGCCCACAGAAGCGAGTTCTTCATGAACTGTTGATTCATCTGAACAGACTCAATTTAAGCTCAGATAGATATGCTTGAGCGTTTAATTGATTTATTTCGAACTGCAAGCGTTCTTGTAATATAAATGTACATATTCATATTTTACGTATACAAAGAGCGAAAAGTGAGAATAGACGTAATTTTCATGAGACATTTAACCCGTGTGGGGTTAGAGTAAACGTGAATATAATGTTTAAAAAAATCATCACTCTACCGAAGTCCTGTTTGCAGATCTGGAGCAGAAATGTTTATAGCCAAAGCTTTAGAGAACTGCAATAACGAAAGAAAGGTATAGTTGAGATGATGATAGCTTACAAATAATTATTTTTTATCCATAATTTCCAAACACCGATTTTTCTTCATGATATTGATTAGATGTATATAACAGTAAATACTTCTTAATGCTTGTAAATCCAATTTCCATGATTGACACAACTTTTTACCATATTCTATCTATTTATGTACTACATGGCAAAACAATTTCCACAGAAAAGGTTAATTGATTTAACTATGAAGGAATTGATAACGAATTAAAAACGCTGCATTTCATCGTGAAACACATAATATAACACAATTATTTTAACGAATAAAAACGATTGTGAAGAATCGTTCGTTGAACTCTGATGTGTGCAGGGAAGAAACAGAGATTCCGAAATGTGTCCATCGAGAAACAAAAATGGATAAGCTTAACACTCAAGTCTCCAAAATGGTTTACCTGCCAAACCCTCGAACGAAAAAAGGAAAACAAAAGAAAAGAAAAACAAAGGAAAACAAAAGTAAAATAGTGTAAAAAGAATTAATCTTGTGCATGTTGTTAACATAAACTTGTGACGTTACACGGAAGAGGCTGACCGGATCGAATCTCCGTAACCGGTGTGATGTATGACAAATGTGTCCATTTCCTAAATCGTATCTTTATCCCAACCAATGAGACCGCTCTACTGAAATACAACAACCAATCAAATTTCAAGACTTGTTTAATTTAAAGGAATCAATCAAATTGCTGGAACATGAGAGAAATTTTGTATTGAGCGACTGAATTTTGTGATTTCAAAATGGATGTAATAAACTATATAATAATCAAATTTCAAGACTTGTTTAAAGAAATCGATTAAATTGCAGGAAAATGAGAGATTTTGTATCCAACGACTGAATCTCGTGATTTCAACATATTAGAAATAAAGTGGTAGTTAATTACCAAAATAAATTTCGTTATTGCGGTGATCTGAAATCCTGCTGTTTTTTTCCTGTGTGTTAAGTTGTCAAAGTCTCCGTGTGCGGCAAAACAGATTAGTGGCGTTGCTTTTGTTTCTTATTCAGTAGCCTGCGGTGAAATAATCAACCAGCCATGTCGTTTAAATCTTTTTCTGAAATTTATTTAAGTCATCGTAGCGGCAAAGGGTCCGTAAGATGCGAAAGATAGTTTGAAAAAAAATTGATGGAGCAAAATTTGAAAGAGATTACTGTCCACAAAACGGGGTACCTCCTGGAAAAATCGTCTTAAGCGCGGTACTTAACAAATAGGTTCCAAGTTGCCGTGCGTCTGTTCAGTAATAGATCACAGAGGACGTCAAAATGTGGTAAGAACATCAGTGACACACTCGGCTGAACCTCGTGTGCCACTTTTTTGTTCTTACCACATTTTGACGTCCTCTGTGATCTATTACTGAACAGACGCACGGCAACTTGGAATCTATTTGTTTTATATAATAAAGAATTTAAAAAGGTTTTAATGATGACGTTATCAATACGTTTGTCCTCCAATAGATCATAAGTGAGAACCAATTAAAATGCGCGCATAACTGAGCTTATTATATAATTTAGAATAGACCATGGAAAACTACATGTCACTGTAGAGCTTACATGTTCCAAACAGTTTTACTTCCGCTCGCTTAGTGCCATCATTTGGCTTAAAAGTTTCATTCAGATGTCGTACATTGCTCTCATCAAAGGCCAATATTACATCGAAATGACGAAAATCATCTTCCTTTACTTTTCTTGCTCGGTGGTTGCTGGCAATTCCGTGTTTCTTCAACACTTGCAACCCTCGTTCGTTCGATGGGAGTCCTTCACGGAAAACATCAGTTCCAGCGCTTTCAATCTTCCATTCGTTCCTATCTTTACGTTCCTGTGTAAGGTGCCTTAAAATTGCTTTAGCTGTAGGAGAACGACAAGTGCTCCCTCGACAAACGAACACGATTTGTCGATATTTAGAATCCGCTATCTTAGATTGCAACAAGGCAAATAAATGGTAAAGTGCCTCTATCCTAATTTGCAGCTTGTTAGAAGATTAAATTATTCAAATTATTCATCGCGCACGCGCACTGGGAATCAACCAACTTGAAAACATTTGGACGCTCTTTCTTTCAAGTTCTCGAATAACGACAGCTATAAACACCGAATTTTATTCCAATCGTTCGAATCCTGTGATGTAACTGACGAAAAGTTTATGTTTCTTTTCAAATTAAGGATACTTATTGGGTAAGAGTGCCTTCCATCACAAACGTGGAGGGGAACAAAGAGGAACGAGCTCGGAGAACAGAAGGCAGAAGCTTAAGACGGCGGGAGAAGGGATCTACACGTGGGCGGGAAGCGGGAGCAGAAATTGAAAAGGCACTCGTTTGTTGTTTCTTACTGCGCATCAACCAGTGAAAAACCTGTACCCAGCAAAGGGATTTATTTCCACTTAATTTCAATTAAGGTCTACCGAAGCATTAAAGATAATTTCATTCGAGAGGAAACATAAAATTGAAATCAGCCGGTGTAATTAGATACCTCTCGAAGTCGGTTACGTCATACGTCATGAATGAGAGAACATGAAACATGTAAACAGTGTTAGCAGTCGGAATTATTCGGCGAGCAAAGCGAATTAGGTCCAACGTCGTCTAAGGCCATATTGATCAGCCTCAGTATTTTTGTATGTGGCAATGGAAAAACCAGTCCTCGTTTCTGCAAATGCTTCTGTTAAAATCACACAATCACATAGCTGAATCATACCGCTAGTGAATAAATGTATCATAGAATGCATGAACAACTTTTAAAACTTTCTGCAGAGGTTTTAAAAAGATCGCAATTTCTCGAAGAAATCCGAGTAGTTTTAAAATGTGACTTCGAGACCAGCCGAATAATAATGTGCAATAACAGTCTATCAGCGCTTAAACTGAACGCTCAAAAATGCAAACGGTGTAACAATGGATGAGTAGTGACTTGAATCATTTGTTGGAGCCAGCTTTCATACATCTCACGACAACAGCTGCTTCCGGCGAAGAGCGAAAATTTAACATGATGGATATGAAATTAGTTCAATTAATAGTCCTTTTAATCAAACCGAAGACGGGAGAGGGGCGGGAGTTGGGAATCAAAGGCTTGCAAAAGAACTAGAGGTGGGAGAACGTGGTACGGGAAGTTGGAAGCTGTGGGGCAAGAGTCGTATTCGAAGTTCAACGAAATCATACAAAAAAGAAGAACATAAGGGAAAACAAGAACAAATTCAGCAAGTGGTAAGATTTACTGATTATATTTCAGTTTCCAATTAATACAAAAAATTTACAATTTTCGTTTGCGGGCAAGAGTTCCATTTTTCCTGCTTGAGTAGCCAAGCAGAGCAAAGGATTCGCATCATCTCACCCACGTGCTCCGCTAGCTATGAATTAATTAGCATTTACTGACAAGTTTAATTTGATCTCCGAGGATCATCATACTAATTTTTCACCATTTGATTTTGTCACGCGACAAAGTTCACAGCAGAAATTGGTCTTGCTTAAAAATTGTCACGCAGGAAACAACAGCTAAATGAAATACTAAATTTGATTAATGGAACATTCGACAAGAAAAGCACAAGTGTTCAAAACTATTTAAGCAAACATTGGGCCTATCACAGCAGTAACTGTCCACGCATTATGCTTAACAGACGGACAACGGCCAATGTTAAAATCATCGAAAGGCAGGAACACCATGATTAAAATGTAAAATGACGCACATGCATTTAGGGGAGACTGGATATCAACCTCTTTCACACACACAAGAGAATCACATTCAGCTTCTCCTTACAATATCCATACATTATCCAGTAAACAGGTAATGAGAATAAACAAATATCTCAGCTTATTGTTGTGTCAGATCGTGTCACCTTGCCACGGACATAAACAAAAATATTTCCTCGCTTTACAAAGAGATATATGGCAGTTACAATGTGCAATTTTATTAATACATCTAAAGAAGTGAGGACCACAAGGCTGGTTTCCAAATAAACATCATATCTCTAGCGTAAGCTTGGAGCCATCGATAAAGTCCCTATATGATCAATGATGCAATACTTATTTTCCAAGAAAATTCAAAACTGCATCGCATTTGCTAATAAATTGAGGCTATAAAAGCTTTTATTTTGGGCATGAAACTCAAGTCTCAAGTTTCATCATGCCATGGGAAAAATAAAGGCATTGTACTTATTATGTTAATTGCATGATTATTGATGAATAGGGTTAATTTATCGTTCATAATAATTAGTTGTTAAACTAAACGTGAAAGTAAGAAGGCAAAATCAGTGCGTTTTTTAAATGAAGATTACTTTGCTTGTTGAATCTGGAAACCGGGCTACTACGCAATGCATCCCTCAGTGGTCACTGCAATCCCTTGCAGAGAAGAGATAGACTCTCCCATATGGATAGGAATACTTCGCACAAATTCGCCATCTTTGGTGTATATTTCTACGTACAATTTGTCTGAAAAAGATTTCTCAACACCGACCACGGCGATCTGTTGACTTTCCCTGTGAAATGCAATTTTTGGAGAGAATAGAGACCTTTGCAGACAAAACTTGTTTAGATGATCACCTTGTTCGCTGAATATGTGAACAATGGTTGTATCCAATGGTTTTTGCACCACCATAACTCTGCCATCACTTACAGTAGTGATCTCGCACGGGTAAATCAAGATTTTTTCTCCAAAACTGCAAACTAACTGACCATTAGTCTCATAAACATCCACAATCCAATATTTCTTGCTCAAGTAACCCTTCAGCACCACCACTTTTCCACTATCACTGACTGACATTTTACACAGCTCAAAGTCGAAGCCCATTGTCCTGACGCGAAACGTGTGATCATAAACTTGAAAATCCAGTATGAGTCCACACGACTCTCTTCGCTGACTAAGACATAAATGTTGTCATTTATGTCTGTGGCCAGAAGAAACGACAAGGTTTTAATCAATAGTTGTTTACCGCTGTCATCAATAAGAGGAGGAAGTCTGAAACCTTGCACAAACTTGCCACTGTTGTCAAACACCTTGATTGTCAAGTCAACGTATGCTAAAATATATTGCCCGCTTGAGTTGGTAGCGATATCACTCAGATCCTTTAACCCGTGCTCCTCTTCGCCATCATGACCAAGTATCCGCGGTAATATACTACAGTCCTCCATACCCTGTTTACAAAGTATCTCTCTTACTCTCGCATCTCGTAGCAGATCAACTTTCTCCTCTCCTGTATCAATCATGAGCCATTTTGGCAATAGTTCTTTAGCGGGTACTGTTTGTATGACATTGTAGACGACACGATTGATAAGACAGACCGCGGAAATAACTTTGCGTCGTTCTTCCTTGTTAAATAAACCCTTCACTGCCCTGATACCTGTCTTGAGCTGTTCTTGAAGACTTTGCTGAACCACCGGCAGACTGTTAAGCTCCCCAATGCACGCTTTACATGGTGCTAAAACATCCTCGGGATGGTCTTTTTTTCTAATACTGTTGCCATTACGCGGTACTGCATTGCGAAGATGCGGTCATTTGGTGATAGCGCTTCATTAGAAAAGGCATCAGTTGCTCTTTCACGAGCACGTTCGAATCTCTTCTTTGCATCAGCGAGCTTTCTTCTGGCAGATTTAGAAAGCTCCAAGCGTTTCATTCCTTCAGTGAGCGACAAAGTTTCCGCACAAGCCGCTTGTACTGTATCCGCGCCATACTTACTCCTCGACCTTGTATCTTCAAATACTTCATACAGCAACTCTACTCCTTCTCTAAAGAAGCTAATACTTGCTAACAAATCTTTCCTTGATAATCCATCCAGCTTGGATCTCATGTCATCGATTTCTCGCATGATGATGCCGCGAATCTGTTGATCTGTTACATCGCCATCTTTAAGCTTTTTTGCTGCCTCATCTCTGCCTTTATCCACAAACCATCCAATAGTCGCTTTGAAAACTGCTGTTATGATTACAGACATAATGGCAGCTTGGAACTTAGTAAATAGAAGAAATTGAGAGCTTTTTTCAGCGAATCTTCACAATAAGCAACGTCTCAAGCGTCGATGAACGCAAAGAAAAAAGCAAATGATGGCAAAATTTATGGATGATTGCATTTGTGGAATGAGAATTGCTGTCAGCCCAAAAAATGAAACAAAACAAAGCATAACAAAGAGCCCGGACGCACTGGGCAAATTTTTGTTTATTTTGCGAAAAAATCTGTCACTAGTTTCCTGAGATAAGTGCGCCTGGTGATTTTTAGATCTAGCAAATTCTGTTCAGGCTTACCAAACTTTAAGGCGGGGGTAAACCTGAAAAAATGCCCATTTTTCACTCATTTTTCACAGCTAGGACTTACTTCAAAACTTAGGCACACTATATATCCCTGGAAAGCTTATGACTTGAAGATCATGAAAAAATATATTTCAGACTCAACATGTCAATTGTAATAGGATACCACTCAATTAATTGAGCCACCTGCTGGGTTCTACCAGGGGTTACTTAAGAAAAGATAACTCCTTCTGAAATTAATAAAAAATAATGTTTTTAGTATCAATTCAAAGAAGACATGTTGCTTATTGTTATAAGCAGAGGGATTTCTAATATGTTGAAAACATTTTAAATGATGATCAATTAAATTTGACATGGAAAATCAGAGTGGTGTTTCACTTCATAACTTTAAGTACATACATCATATGGAAAATTGCTCTGCTTATAACACAAAACTTATCAAAAGGAACAAATGCTGAAAATTTCAGATCAATTGGATAAATTGTTGTCAAGATATCTTTTCTTGAAGACAAAATTATTGCGTAATGAGAAAATAGCCTTTAAACTTACAGATAGCAATCAAACTTAATTTTTTACAATATGTAACCACTATAGTGGCCCAAGTGTCCATATTTTGTCCACAGGAGTATCTAAAAGTAATTTAAAAGCCTCCTGGTTCATAAGTAACTTCTTCAGCTTCTCGAAGGGCTTCCTCTCGATGAGTCCTCAGAAGTCGCTTCCCTTGACGCCATCTCTTTTCCTTCTGCATAACCTGCAAATTGGACTTAGCCAATCTTTTACTGTCTTTTGCATGTGTTGCCACTCTTGTACAAACACCACCAGGGATACAAAGCCTCTCCATGATTTTTAGCCTACTAAAAGACTCAGCGGTTAATGTCATATGATTTCCCTAACTGGGTCACACCACTGGATGGTGGAAGTGGACTGGATTCCTCACAGGAACTACACTGAAGGGAAAACTGTAACCCCCACTCTTGCACTTTTATCTTCCTCAAGAGTTAAGGTGCCTAAAGACAAATCAAGTGAAAATTGTAAGATAAATTGGGCAATTTTGTTATGAGCAAAGTAAAGACCTCAAGTCAGAAATACACATTCTGTGATTTTTCCCCATAATTTTTTGTTTACAGTGTATATGCACAATACCTTAAAATCTTTCTCTTACCCAATCCAAGATTTAATAGATAAATCAGCGTATTTAGCAGGGAAAAACTGGAACTATGGGTCGATATGATATGGGAAATAAGTCATAATCGAGAACAGAGAAAGACAAATTTAAAAAAATTTCTCACCTTTCTCACACACGTGTGCCTTTGAGACGGCCGTGGATAAATTTTTCACATTTATTAATCTATATCCCTTGCTTTCCTTGGTATTGAAGGTATACTCTTCATCAGAGCTGTATAAAAGAAGCGGTATATTTAATTTTCTTTCTGGAGGAACCAACGGTTTCTTTAGAGTCCGAGTCGGAGAGCTGATTTTCATCCCGCGAAGTGCTCGGAGTTGAGGCGGCGATTTCGTCAACATCAGGAGCTGTTTCTTCAGACTCTTCTTTCTGTTTTCGCCTTCCAGAAAAATTTCTCTTTCTTTTCTTCCTGTAGACAGATCTACTTTTCTCTCCGACCATTTTCGATATAACTTTTCCTTTGATTATAACTTTTCCTTTGATTGCTCCGAGTACACCGAGAGTCACATTCGACCAAAACTGCCTCTAAATCTATCCCATAATGGTTTTGACCCTAGAATTTGAAGGAAAGTGTCAATCAAGAAAATTTGATCTCTATTTTTAGTCGGAGTATTTCAATCTGAAGCCCGCCGAAATTGTTTCTGAGTTGCGCGGCAATCAACGGTGAAGATGCAAGATTAGTACCTTCAAAATACAACTAGTGCGGTTCCCAAGTTTACATTCCAGCTGCATCTCCAGGGCCAAGTGCTGTTCAATTTATATCGGCTGAAGTAGT
>NC_142678.1:13390858-13395858 GCF_964200805.1 Pocillopora damicornis
GGTACATTTCGCTCTAGTGAGTTAACTGTCACACATGGCGTGCCACAGGGGTCCATTCTAGGGCCTCTTATGTTCAGCCTTTACATGAACGACCTACCGTCCGTTGTTAAGTTTTCAAGCGTAGAGTCATATGTTGATGACACAAAGGTTTATCTTTCGTGTTCATCGAATAATATTGACTCCTGCCTTGCAAAAGTCTCGGAAGATCTCCGACTTATTGCCTCCTGGTGCTGTACGAATAAGTTGCTTATTAATCCAGACAAAACTAAACTTATTCTTTTTGGAACGAAACAGCTTTTAAGTGGGGTACCTGATATCAGAGTTCCCTTTCTTGGGCAACACTTAATTTCTGTGTCCTCAGTCAAAGACCTGGGTATAATATTGGACTCGATCCTTACTTTTAATGAACACGTTAACACCCTGACCGCGTCTCTTATTTCTACCCTATGCCAGATAAGCAGAGCAAGGCACTTGTTTTCCAAATCAGTACTTACCACCATTCTGAATTGTCTAGTTTTTTGTAAACTCTTTTATTGCTCGACAGTTTGGTCTGGAACGTTTGCGCACAACATAAACAAATTGCAACTTGTACAAAACTTTGCTGCCCGTATGTTGACAAACAGCAAGAAGTTTGATCACATCTCACCAGTGCTGCGGGCACTGTGTTGGCCTTCTATTAAGAACCACTTATTAGTGCGTGATGTTACGATGCTATACAAAATAGTCAATGGCCTTGCACCACCATATTTAGAGTGTTACGTCAACAAAAGATCAGCTATCCACAGCTACAATACTAGATCTAGAGACAACTTAGTTGTACCCTTTTGTAGGACAGCCACAGCACAGAGGTCTTTTAGTTATAGAGCAATCACTGCCTGGAATTCTCTTATAAGTGAAGAAACGAAAAATAGCGCAACACTCTCAGTTTTCAAGCGTGCAGTAAAGCGCGAAATATATGAAAGTCCGTAGGAATCTTTTTTTAGGTATAGAATTTTAAGAATATGTTAGTTATTTATTTCTTTATCATGATATTATTGTAACTTTTATAGGTAGTTTTATTCGATTTCCAATTATTGTAAATTAAATCGGAAGAGCCACTGGGTGGAGATTTAATAAACTTACTTACTTACTTACTTTTGAATTGACGGTAAAACTAAAACCATACGATCAAAAAATATTTAACGGTCTGTCAGCGCTTAAACTGAACGCTCAAAAATGCAAACGGTTCAACAATGGATGTGTAGTGATATGAATCATTCGTTGGAACCAGCTTTCATACTGCTCACGACTATAGCTACTTCCGACGAAGAGCGAAAATTGAACATGATGGAAAAGAAATTAGTTAAATTAATAGTCCTTTTTACCCAACTGAAGACGGGAGCAATACTAAAAAGGGCAGGAGTTGGGAAGCAAAGAGCTGCAAAAGAACGGGAGGTGGGAGAACGTGATACGGGAAGTGGAAGGCTGTGGGGCAAGAGTTGTACTCGAAGTTCAACTAAATCATATTAAGAAGAAGAACCTAATGGAAAACAAGAACAAATTCAGCAAGTTGCAAGATTCACCAGTAATTGATTATATTTTAGTTTTCACTAGATACAAAAAAATTACACTTTTCATTAGCGGGAAAAAGTTCCATCTTGCCCGCTTGAGTAGCCAAACAGAGCAAAGGACTCGCATCATCTCACCCACGTGATCTGACAGCTATGAAATATTAGCATTTACGGACATGTTTAAAATTTGACCTCCAAGAATCATTATACTATTTTTTTTATCATCTAACAGCTTGTCACACGACAAAGTTCAGAAATTGGTCTTGTTTGAAAATTGTCACGCAGGAAACAACAGCTAAATAACATATTTGATATGACTAATAATATTCGACAAGAAAAGCACAAGTGTTCAAAATTACTTAAGCAAACATTAGGCCTATCACAGTAGTAACAGTCCACGCATTATGCTTAAAAGACGGATAAAGGCTAATGTTAAATTATCGAAAGATAGGAACACCATGATTAAAATATAAAATGAAGCTCATACATGAGAGAGAGACTGGATGTCAACCCCTTTCACACACACAAGAGAATCACATTCAACTTCTCCTTACAATATCCATATATTATCTAGTAAAAAGGTAATAAGAATAAACAAATATCTCAGCTTATTGCTGTGTCAGACGTGTCACCTTGCCATGACATAAAAAAAGTGTTTTTCGTATTACAAGGAGATATTTGGCAGTTACAATGTGCAATTTTTTTAATACATCGTGAGAAGTCAGGACCACAAGGTTGATTGCCAAATAAGCATCATATCTCTAGCTAAGCCTGGAGCCAGCAATAAAGTCCCTACATGATCAATGATGTAATACTTATTTTCCAAGAAAATTTCAAAACTGCATCGCATTTGTTCAATTTTAATTGAAAAATTCGAATGCATCAAAAAATAAAAGCTTTCATTTTGGGCATGAAACTTTAGTCACAAGTTACATCATGCCCAGTGAAAAATAAAGGCATTCTGCTTATTATGTGAATTTCATGGTTATTGATGCAAAGCACCAATTTAACCTCAATAATGATTAATCTGTGAACTAAGTGTGAGTTTTAAATAATGATTACTTTGCGAGTTAGAGCGGTTGTTACTGTAATGCGTCCCTCAGTGGTCACTGCAATCCGTCCCTCAGTGGTCACTGCAATCCCATTTAGAGAAGAGGGCTCTCCTATATGGATAGGAGTTTTTCGCACAAACTCACCATTTTTGGTGTATATTTCTATATACAAGATTTCTGAATAATAATTCGCATCACCGACCACGACGACTTGTTGACTTTCCCTGTGAAATGCAATTTTTGGAAGCGTCAGACTCCGTCGCAGATCAAACTTGTTTAGATGGTCACCTTCTTCACTGAATATGTGAACACGACTTGGAAATGATTGTTGCACCACCATAACTGTGCCATCACTTACAGCAGTGATGTCGCAGGGGTAACACAAGATTTGTTCTCCAAAACTGCGAACAAACTGACCGTTAGTCTCATAAACATCCACAATCCCTTTTTGTTCTCCACATTTACATTTCAGCACCATCACTTTACCACTATCACTGACTGACAGTTCATACCGGTTAAAGCCGAAGCCCGCTGTCCTGACGCGAAACTTGTGATGCTGGTCAGCAGTTTTGTTATACTTAAAAATCCAGTACTGGTCCACACAACTCACCTTTTGGACCAGCACATAAATGTTGTAATCCATGTTCGTGGCCAGACGAACAAACCATTCTCCAATCGATAGCTTTTTACCGCTGCCATCAGTAAGAGGAGGAGGTCTGAAACGTTGCACAAACTTGCCACTCTTGTCGAACACCTTGATTGTCAAGTCATTGTCTGCTACAATATATTGCCCGCTTGGGTTAATAGCGATATCATACGGACAATTTAATCTGCGCTCCTCTTCGCCATCATGACCAAGTATCCATGATACACAACAGTTCTCCATACCCTGTTTACAAAGTATTTTTGCTACTCTCCGGTCTCGCAGCAGATCAACTTTTTCCTTTCCTGTATCAATCATGGGCAATGGTGGTACTGGTTCTTTTGTAAATGGTTCTTTAACGGGTACTGTTTGTGTGACATCGTAGGCGACACGATTGACAAGACAGACACCAGAAATAACTTTCCGTCGTTCTTCTTTGTTAAATAAACTCTTAACTGCCCTGATTCCTGTCTTGAGCTGTTCTTGAAGACTTTGCTGAACTACTGGCAGACCGTTTAGCTCTTCAATACACACTTTACATGATGTTACAGCATCCGCGGGATGGTCTATTGTTTCTAATACTGTTGCCATCACTCGGTACTGCATTGCCAAGATGCGGTCAGTTGTTGATAGCGCTTCATTAGAAAAGGCATCCGTTGCTCTTTCACGAGCACTTTTGAATCTATCCTTTGAATTGGCGAGCTTTCTTGTGGCAGATTCAGTAAGCTGCAAGTGTTTCATTCCTTCAGTGAGCGACAGAGCTTCCGCACAAGCCGCTTGTGCTGTATCCGCGTCATACTCCCTCCTCGACCTTGTCTCTTCAAATACTCCATACAGCAGCTCGATTCCTTCTCTAAAGAAGCTAATACTTGCTAACAAATCTTTCTTTGATAATCCATCCAGCTTGGACTTCATGTCATCGATTTCTCGCATGATGATGCCGCGAAACTGTTGATCTGTTACGTCGCCATCTTTAAGCTTCTCTGCTGTCTCATATCTGCCTTTATCCACAAGCCATCCAATAGTTGCTTTGAAAACTGCTGTTATGATCGCAGACATTATGTCAGCTTGGAACTTAGTAATCACAAGAAATCGAGAGCTTTTTCCAGCGAATCTTCACAATAAGCAGCAGTTCTCAAGCGTCGATGAACGCAAAGAAAGAAACAAACGATAACAAAATTTCACAGATGATTGCAATTTTAGAATGAGCTGTCAGCCCAGAAAATGAAACAAAACAAAGCACAACAAAGAGAAAGCAATCAAGGAATGATGGCGTGAAGATTTATAGCCTTTCAAAGAATACTTTGTTGGAAAAACATATTTCTCTTTGAAAAGCTATGTTGCTCATTGCAGACACTTAAATAGGCTGTTGTGGTCTTAAGTTCTTCCTTTCGCCAACGAATGATAATGTGAGCATTAGAAATCCCTTACAGGTATCAGCCAAAGAACAATTTAAAGCTCTCTTTGTTTTGTTTAATAAAATGTAACTCGTGATCATTGAAATTTTCAATTACGTTACGGCATCATTCAACTTCTCAATCGAAATGTTGTTTGATGCCCGAGGCAAAAAAGGATGATTATTGTTCATGAATCTTCCTTAGTTGTTAGCTTTGTTCTCAGCTGTAATGTGTTTTACTTATACTGAGTTCTTTCTTTACCTTGTTACCCGTAAATAACTGTTATACCACAACTGGAGCTGGAACGGGTTTCTTCAACCAAATTACTATTTATCGGGTTATGGCCCTACACACAAAC
>NC_142678.1:13398358-13403358 GCF_964200805.1 Pocillopora damicornis
AAATTCTTGTAAAATTTTATACGATTCGGGATTCTTCAGAGCCACGCACGTAATTTGGTTTTCATCCGACGGTCCACTGTTTCTTATATTTTTATTGTCAGCGAGAAGAACTTGAAATCTGAAACATTTCTCAAAGTTGCCACTGTTGTCAAACACCTTTATTGTCAATTCACAGTCTACTACAAAATTTTTCCCGCGTGTCTCACGAATCATTTCTATCCAGTGCTCCTCTTCACCATCCTGCCAAGTATCCATGATACATTATGATGCTCCATATTCTGTTTTCGCAACGCCTTAGCTATTCTTACATCATGCAGAAAGTCAACTTTTTCTTCTCATGTATCAGCTGTAAGCCATTCCAGGAGCAGTAAACTCCTACTGCATATAGATTGTGTGAAACTTTAGGCGAGACGATTGACGGGACAGACACCGGAAATGATTTTCTTTGTTCTTCTTTAATGATTAAACAAACCCCTTAAGGGCATTGATTCCTGTCTTAAGCTGTTCTTTAAGACTTTCCTGAACCGCTGATAGACTGCGTTTAGCTCTTAAATACACATTTTACTTGCTTCTGCACTGAGCATTCACGCGACTGTCTAATTTCTGGTTGGTACTGTAACCATCACTCGGTTCAGCATTTCTGAGATGTGGTCCGATGTTTATAGTGCCATCCTTCTACATAGCTCGACAACTGTGCCATATGACCCCTCCTGGTTAAACAAGTTGTCTTAGAACACAAGCATAAACATTTACTCAATAAAGCATGAAAAAAATATCATAACAGCAATGAATTTAAATTTCTGGACACGATAAACAACTAAAGCGAAGCAGTGGAAAGACCAGGACTGAAAAACCAGCCCTAAATCCTGAACAAATCCAAGAATGATAAAAGTCCAACAGAAGCTATGAATATCCCAAGGAAAATAAACAGCTTTACAATTCAGCAATTACAAACGTGATCTATGAGATAACCCTCTTGATAAAAAAACATTCCATAAAATACGGAAGTTTTTAAGAATATTGAATAAGTTTGTCCCAACTTTCAACTTATATTTCTCATAACATGTACAGAAAGATTCATAGGGCCATAAAATTTTCATAACTCGTCAGTCAGCTCAGTTAAACTTATCCTCCATCTCTAATGCAAAACTTCGTTCTGCCGAAGGGCTAACGCTATGAAACCTCAGCTTCGAAACTCCTTACGGAGGCCAACCCACGATAGCAACTCAGTTGATGATACGAATTTTTTTTTTGGGGGGGGGGAGGGGGGTAAAAACAGTTTTGTTGAATATAGCAATGCCATAAGAACCAAGAACGAAAGGGCTGGGAAAGCAGAAAAAATTTTATGACACGAAATAAAACAATAAGTAATTCTAGCGTGAGTCACAGAAGTGTCATTCGCAATTTAGACAATCGTCAATCCAAATTACTGGGGCCACCCTACCACAACAGATCTCACAAGAATGAGAAAATGAGTCAGCTATCTGAAAAAGGATTCAACTTTCCCAGAAAAATTCTGTCCTCTGGCGTCAGAAAAAAAAGAGCTCCATTTGCGCAATTGAGCCTCAGTTCACTAAAGGATGTTTCAATCTAGCCTCTTCTTACGAGGCATGGAGAGTCACCACTCCATAAGAAAGCAGCTTTGGCAACTGACTCGTTCATTGCACCAAAAATGCAAACACGACATCAATATTCTTCCAATTCTACCAGTTACCCCGTTTGCCAGAATCCTACCGGTGAGAAACTGGTTATAACAACTCAACTAATCTCATCAGCCTGAATTTAGGTGGGTAAACAATGGTCACAGAAACCTGAGGTCATCGAACACGTACGCAACCAAACCACTCCTATTCTGGCAGATATCAGTAGAAATTGGCAAAGTACCTTTAAAAAGTTCTGCATGTTTTTGGACTGTTAGGAAAGAAAATAAAACAAAACAACAAATATAAAAACGAGAATATGGAAATGTGCAGAACGGCCATGGGTACAAGAGCTCCCGGAATTTCTTTGTTGTTGCTTTTTTTTTTTTTTCTAAATACTAGAAAATTTCTCGTTTCTGATGGGAGAGTTTCGATTCAACTGCCACAAGGGTAGTTACTATATATGACCCTCAGAAATCACATTTGTAGGATTCCCCTCTTAAAATGATGTTAAGGTTCTAATATCCACCGAATTAAAAGTGTAATTTCCGGTGAAAAATGTTTAGGGTCATTTTTTTCATTTTTTTAGCCAGTATTGATCTTTTTGATATACGTTTTTGTATAACAGACGACGAAAAATTTTTTAGTCGGAAACATTTTGAGCCGGAGCTTACCAATTGTAATAATTACAATGTGCTCTAGTCATATCTAAAATACATTTATTCCTTGCGAGTTACATGGAAAAAATCCGTCATCTTCTCTGTATATGTTACGCCCCCGTTATTCAGCTGGCATCTATTGCTTTGAAATATGTACAAACAGTGAAAAAGGGAAAAAACGGAATAATTTGATTTAGATTAACATAACATATGTAGAAACCTTTACCTTTAATGAGATGGTCGCGCCCAGTATGTTCTAAACGTCGTCAAAATGTTTTCAAATATATTTTGATTTTTTCTCGTAAATGAATTCAGAAACTAGTAAGTTAATGTTTAGTATTCGTTTAATTTTCTTGAGTGTAATCACCAGTTGTTTCATACAAAATCGCACCTCAGACTCGGTAATGCGTCGATCAATTCGAAGCTTCAACATCTTTCCCCCCCCCCCTCCCCGCCGCTGAACATTTGATTGTTGTCCGTACCAGGGTGGGGTGAAAAGCTTAAACCAGAACTCTAAAGTCTTTCCAGCGGAATAAGCGTGGTTTGTAATTTGATATGGAGGCTCTTAATGATAAGATACTAAAAAAGGGAAGATCAGATCCAGCATTTGGGTGAGGAATTAAAAAATAACTTTGACTTTAGGAGGCGGGAATTTGAGCGAACCAATCTTGAAAAGTTCAAATGCCCGGGGGCTGCCCTTTGCATCTGACGCTTCGAATTGATCGACGCATGAACGTTTGACTGATTAACTTTTCAGGACAGGAATAAACCCGTTGGTAACATATCAGCGGGCTATGTCAAACAAGGCTGTCTGAGTAAAATTTCCGTAAACTCTTCCCTTCTGCGTTAAAATTATTTTGAACTGAAGTAACTCAGAGTGGTTTCTTTACATTCATTCAAAGCCGAATCGCGAGCACTTTGCATCCGTTCTTACGGGATGGTTTCTACTTTCATATACAACTGGCCGTTTATACTCCTGGCGCTTCCGTCGCTTTTTATCTCAATCAGTTGCGGTCATGGTAAGTAGTAAGCCTAAAAAACAAGCAGAGGAGCAGTTATTCAAGGAAGCTCAAATAGGACACAAGAAAAAAACAAAAGTGAAACTATCATTCTAAAAAAAGGTTTCTCAACGACCCTATTTGGCAAGTCGGATTAGACGATCGTTTATACTTTCTTTTACGACCTGTGTTTGTTTTTCGAGTTCAAATTTGAATGAAGCCCTTTTCCTTCGATGGATCCATCCAAGTAAAGTAGGTTTGGTGTCAACATCGATCGGATCAACATTCCTTCTCGGAATGAGCTCGGTTGTAATACTCGGTTTGGCCGATTGCTTATCGATTTCGAAAGATCAACCCGATGTATGTTCGTGGAGGCAATGTGTGCAAGGGGCTCGAGCGAAATGGTGGCACATATCGATAAATTAAATGAAACAAACTTTAGCAATCCATGCCAGCTAGTACTGGACCATACAAAGATGTAAGTGAGTTAGTTGTTGAGGTAATGAAAATATCTGGAATCGCTGAATGTCGAAGCCGCAATTAGGAAAGGTGTTTGCGTGGGTAATGTAATTTAAACTGTACGTTTACTCTCAGTTTTTTGTTATTTGCGGTATCGCCAAACGCGTTATGTGTCTGATTTGAAACCTTATGAGTGCTCGAGTGATACAGGCACTGTGCGTTCGGAATTATACTAAGGAGTCCAATTATCCAATCGATCAAAAAAAGAGAGAAAAAAGATAATAATGAAAATATCAAATCGAAATGTTGTTTTTAGGTGGCATGTACACATAAAATTGACTTTGTGGCTGTAAATTGTGGAAAGATCGTATTTTTCTTGACTTTTGGATGTGTACCGAACCTGTCATAACAAGTCATGATGTGCTTTAGAATGAAAGTGAATGACAACCAAACTTTAATTTAATGCATGTACTGTAGTTTTTGATCTGTCCTAGTCAGACATGTCACTGAGCTCAACAATAGAGAACAGAAGAAAAAAAAACCACAGTTTTAGTTGAAAAATAATTTGCCTAAGCAATGTTCTATATCCAAGTAATAATGATTATAAATATGGATGTTACAAATAGAAGTTAAATTAAACATTTTGAGAGTTTAAGGGTTAACATTACATGTACAGATGGTACAATTAAACTTTAATGCTGTCTGCTACATATAATTATGGTTAATACAGTTTTCAACATGTTGATCTGGAAAGTAACCTGATCTACAATTGGAATTGATGATGTTTGGTGCTCAGAAAATGGTCAGGACTAAAGGTATACTGCAGACTGCAGATAGATCAAACAAGTTTTCAAAATAATGAAAGCATTCAAGATTATTATTAATAACATCACTGTGCTTGAGAAGGAAAATTTGCACTTTAAATCACCTATTTGAACTGATTCATAAACACGAAACAATGGGCTAATGTTTGAGAAGAAATTTCTTTTACATTTTCCATTGCAGTCTAGTTAAAAATTATTCTTACAAACTAAGCATACCATTTTAAATTTAAAGATGCCAAAGGCACTATTAATCAATGAAATCAATGATTGTTTATTTTTGATGTAATCTTGCAGAAAAGGAGAAAACCCACAACACAGCTTGATATGCATGCTTAATAAATTGTTGTAAACAAATTTACCCTTGCCACTGAAGTCAAGAAATACAATTCTATTAAAGCAGCAACTGCAGGGCTATGAATA
>NC_142678.1:13688358-13733358 GCF_964200805.1 Pocillopora damicornis
AGCCTCTTAAGATCCTACTAGCTAGAGGTACAAGATCAAATAAGAAAAAATAAATGTAAATGTACTCTTGTAATAAGTGATTCCGAGGAGTGTAAGACTACAACTTGGAGTGCAGAAAAGTCAAATGTGAACCAAACCGTAATAAAAATTAGGCAAAGTCCACTATGCAAGCTGTACCTCTAGCCGGTAGTATTTTATAAGCCCCCCTAGTTCCTACCAGCTAGAGGTTCAAGACCAAATAAAAATAAATAAATGAATACGTATTTTTGAAAAAAGTGATTGTGCTTAATTTAACTGAACGCTCAGAAACGCAAACGGTTCAACAGTGCATGTGTAGTGATATGAATCATTCGTTGGAGCCGACTTTCATATAGCTCATGACTATAGCTACTTCCGACGAAGAATGAAAATTAAACATGATGGATATGCAATTAGTTAAGTTAACAGTCCTTTTTATCAAACTGAAAACGGGAGTAGTACAAAAAAGGGCGGGAGTTGGGAAGCAAAGGGCCGCAAAAGCGCGGAAGGTGGGAGAACGTGGTACGGGAAGTTGGAGGCTGTACTCGAAGTTCAACGAAATCATATAAAAAAAGGAGAACTTAGGGGAAAACAAGAGCAAATTCAGAAAGTGGTAAGATTTACTAATTATAATTCAGTTTCCATTAGATACAAAAAAGTTACATTTTTCATTAGCGGGCAAGAGTTCCGCTACTCTGCTTGAGTAACCAAGAAGAGCAAAGGACTCACATCATCTCACCCACGTGCTCTTCTAGCTATGAAATAATTAGCATTTACTGACAAGTTTGATTTGATCTCCCAGGATCATTATACTAATTTTTTACCATCTGAATTTGTCACGCGACAAATTTCACTGCAGAAATTGGTCTTGTTTGAAAATCGTCAAGCAGGAAACAACAACTAAATAAAATACTAAATTTGTTTAATGAAACATTCGACAAGAAAAGCACAAGTGTTCAAAACTACTTACGCAAACATTGGGCCTATCACAGCAGTAACTATCCACGCATTATGTTTAAAAGACGGATAAAGGCTAATGTTAAAATTATCGAAAGATAGGAACACCATGATTAAAATGTAAAATGACGCACATACACGTGAGAGAGACTGCATATCAACTCCTTTCACACACAGAAGAGAATCACATTCAACTTCTCCCTACAATATTCCATACATTATCCAGTAAACGGGTAATGAGAATAAACAAATATCTCAGCTTATTGCTGTGTCAGATGTGTCACCTTGCCATGACAAAAAAATATTTCCTTCCTTCAGAGGTGAAGACCACAAGGCTGGTTGCCAAATAAGCATCATATCTCTAACTAAGCCTGGAGCCACCGAAAAACTTCCTACATGATCAATAATGTAATACTTATTTTCCAAGAAAATTTCAAAACTGTATCGAATTTGTTCAATTAAATTCCAACGCATCAAAAGTTAATAAATTGAGGCTATAAAAGCTTACATTTTTGGCATGAAACTTTGGTCTCAAGTAACATCATGGCGTGTGAAAAATAAAGGCCTTGTGCTTATTATGTTAATTGCATGATCATGGACGCAAAGCATCGATATATCGTTAATAATAATTAGTAGGTAAACTAAACGTGAAAGTAAGAAGGGAAAATCAGTGCGTTTTTTTAAATGATGATTACTTTGCTTGTTGAAACTGTACTCCCGACTACTACTGCAATGCGTCCCTCAGTGGTCACTGCAATCCCTTCCAGAAGAAACGACTCTTCCATATGGATGAGAGTACTTCGCACAAACTGACCATCTTTGGTGTATATTCCTATATACAAAATGCCTGAAAAAGATTCCCTATTACTGGCCACGACGACTTGTTGACTTTCCCTGTGAAATGCAATTTTTGGAGACATCAGAGGCCCTTTCAGATCAAAGCTGTTTAGATGCTCACCTTTTTCGCTGAATATATGGACAAGTGACGAATCACATCCTTCCTGCACCATAATTCTGCTATCACTTGCAGTAGTGATGTCGTTAGGAACACGCAAGATTCTCTCTCCAAAACTGCAAAGAAACTTACCATTAGTCTCATAAACATCTACAATCCAATAATTCTCTCTGCGTTTCCTCTTCAGTACCACCACTGTGCCACTATCAGTGACTGAAAGTTTACACCGGCCAAAGCCGGAGCCCATTGCCCCGACGCGAAACTTGTGATGATGGTTAGCAGTTTTGTTAAACTTAAAAATCCAGTGTGAGTCCTTACGACGACGTTCTCTGACCAGCACATAAATGTTGTCATTCATATCTGTGGCCAGATGAACCGGCAAGGTATCAATCGATAGCTTTATACCGCTGTCATCAGTAAGAGGAGGAAGTCTGACACGTTGCATAAACTTGCCACTGTTGTCAAACACCTTGATTGTCAAGTCATCGTCTGCTACAATATATTGCCCGCTTGAGTTAATAGCGATATCAAGCGGATAATTTAACCCTTGTTCCTCTTTGCAATCATGACCAAGTGTCCATAATACACTACAGTTCCCCCAACCCTAATTACAAAGTATTAATTTTACTCTCCAGTCTCGCAGCACATCAACTTTCTCCTTTCCTGTATCAATCATGGGCAGCCGTGGCAATGGTTCTTTAACGGGTACTGTTTGAATGACCTCGTAGGCGACACGGTTGACAAGACAGACACCGGAAATAACTTTTCGTCGTTCTTTTTTGTTAAACAAGCTTTTCACTGACCTGCTTCCTGTTTTGAGCTGTTTTCGAAGACTTCGCTTAACTACTGGCAGACCGTTTATGTCTTCAATACACACTCGACATGATGTTACAGCATCCTCGGGATGGTCAATTGTTTCTAATACTGTAGCCATCACTCGGTACTGCATTGCTAAGATGCGGTCGATTGTTGATAGCGCTTCATTAGAAAAGGCATCTGTTGCTCTTTCACGAGCACGTTTGAATCTCTCCTTTGCAATGTTAAGCTTTCTTGTGGCAGATTCAGTAAGCTCCAAGTCTTTCATTCCTTCAGTGAACGACACAGCTTTCGCACAAGCCGCTTGTGCTGTATCCGTGACATACTCACTCCTCGACCTTGTCCATTCAAATACTTCATACAGCAACTCGATTCCTTCTCTAAAAAGTATAATACTGGTTAACAACTCTTTCCTTGATAATCCATTCAGCTTTGACTTCATGTCATCGATTTCTCGGATGATGATGCTGCGAAGCTGTTGATCTGTTACGTCGCCATCTTTAAACTTTTTCGCCGCCTCATCTCTGCCTTTATCCACAAGCCATCCAATAGTCGCTTTGAAAACTGCTGTTATGATAGCAGACATAATGGCAGCTTGAAACTTAGTAATCAGGAGAAATTGGGTGCCTTTTGGCGAATCTTCACAATAAGCAACTCCTCAAGTGTCGATGAACGCTAAAAAAAAAAAAAAAGAAAATGATGGTAACATTTCAAGAATGATTCAATTTTGGAATGAGAATTGTGGTCAGCCCAAAAAATTAAATAAAACGAAGCATAACAAAGCGAAACAAAACCAAGGACGATACCCACGGTTGTTTCGCAGTAGAAATTTAGTTCGCGCAGGTGGTCTACAAGAAACATCGAGTTAATTATAACTTCTCTGGTTAACACTAAATTATTTATTTGCATAAATCTAGTGTCCATGGTAACCCTCGAGCTAAGATCTAGTTTAACCAATGAAATCTTGCTGCGTATGTAATGTATGCGAGTGGAATTTTAGCATGGCGGATGCACGTTCATCGAAGAGGCACTTGCTGTCGAAAATTTGAGTAAAATCCATCAAATTTTGCCTGTGTTCGACAAAAACACGTTGCTAATGTGGATTCCAATAAGCACACTGTATGAAATCGACTAGAAGATTTGATTTCAATTTGGAAAAGGCCTGAATTTTTTCCAGCAAAGCAAGAGTCACAAGGGAAAACTTAAAACCTTACTGAACAGCTACAGAGGTATGTGTGCTAATCAGAATTGTTTGAGACTCTATTCGAGGCGCTTTTAATATGTTAGGATCGACCGTTTTGCTACTCCATTTTGAATTTCGAAGGTACTGAATTTCAAGGAAAACAGTCTGTAAACGACTGGAAAGCTTTAGTTTTTGTTCCAAAGAGTGCGGTAACACTTTTATTCGTCAAAATTAGACCTTAAGCAAATAAATTACATTACATTTATATACATAGTACTCGTTCTTAGTCAAGAACCGATACATTGCCAGATTGACAAGACTGAGGTAGTCCAGCGACGCGGAGCCAGATTCTTAAAAGAGATTATGACAAATCTCTTCGGTTACAGAAATGTTAAAAGAGTGATTTAGCACGAGGACGGGAACTTAGATAAATTACAGGACAGAGGTAAAGTTCATCGATTGAGGTTATGTTACTTAGCAGTTAATAACTTGATAGCGTTGCCAATACCTAATTATTTCCTACCTGAACTGTATTTCACTAGATCTTTTCCTAATATTTCATTATTCAACCAAGTTGCAATCATGATTATTATCTTTATAGTTATCTTCCAAGGACAATAAGGGACTGGAATACTTTACCAAGTAACGTTCGTGCTAGTTTAAAGTACTTATCATTTAAAAATAACTGTGTCTTACACATCAGAAATGATTAACTGCTGTTATTATTTTCTTATTTGTATATATATCTTATACATTTTTTAAATGAAATAAGTTCATTACTATTTTTAAATTGTCATTATATATATATATATATATATATATATATATAACTTATAAATATTTTACTTAACTATGTTACTTAATGATATTGTAATTTAATTATCCAATTATTGACTTGATGTGAAAGCGTTGTCAATTCATAAATGTAGATGTAGATGAAAAGGAAAGAGTTTTACTCATTCACTTTTCATTTTAAATTTCTCTCTTTAGGTTTGGGAGCCTCCCTGCTAGTTCCAGACTGCCGTTGTTCACCATAGAATCCAAGGCCCATGTGCCATTGTTGAAGAAAAGGGCAAACATGTTCTTGTAGCAAATGGAGCTTTGTTGTCATCTCTGGGAATTTTTCTCTAATTAACAGAAGAAAATTTGTGATGTCTTCCTATGCAACAAGAAAAGAAGAAAAGGTGGAACAGACTTAACACATGTTCTTATCATTGTATTCATGTTTTCCATGAAAGTCGGGTTTTTTTCTTTCACTTACCTAGCTTATCAATCTTGCCATTATCGAGACAGTCTGCACTGTCATAGACAAAGTGGCAAGCAGCAAATAACTTGAGAACATGTTCAAATTTAAAAATAATTTCTCTTCCTTGAGAAAGGAAGGAAGGACACAGCTCCTCTGTTTTTATCATCACAGGACTGCATAGTTTAATGATGTTGTCTTCCTACCAAAAAAAGTAAGAACTGCAACAATAGAATTTTGTGACTCAACAAATTCCTTCTCTAAGGGTAGAATTTGTGTCACCTTGCAGCAAGTGTGTACATAGTTACCAATGAATGATTTTCCATGGTAACCTTGTCTCTTGACATTCATTTTCTTAAGAACCTCATCTAAATGAACTGATCGTGGTCCATTGACTTTCTCAAAGGCAGCCAATTCCATTTGTTCATCTGCAAGCTTTTCCTTTAATGTTGAGATAATACTATTAAAATGTGGGTTAGAAATAGGTCCGCAATGCGTACACGTGTGGCTTACGAAATTGAGCTGCTTTTTAGTGTCTGATGTCTTACTGAGTTCTGTTAGTAGAGCTAATATCTGAGTACGGTTAGATAGTTTTCAGTATTGTTCCTGTTCATCAATTAAATGAGATAACTAGCATATAATAGTCCTGAAATGTTCATTTTCAAGATGAGGGTTATTGGCCAAACTTTGTTATGGAGGTCTAATTTTGACAATACACACACACACAATGCACATGTAGCCTGAGGAATATAGGAACTAAAAAACGTCAGCATCATCTCCCATAGTGGCCTCATAGATTCAGTCATGATTTTGTTAACATAACGAACCGGAATTGAGTTCTGGAGTTTGTAGATTGATTATCTTTTCCAAGGCAAGTGATGTGAAATTAATTCTAGAGGAGCATTTCATACGAATATTTTTGGCATTTTGTGCACCATTACACAAAAACAAAACTTTGCAGAAGGGCCGGGACATTCGGGAAATGATGTAATCTACATTAGAAGGCACTGGGAGCTTGATTTGGCCTAATGGTATCATTTGATTTAAAGTACCAGAATCTTTCAAGTTTTTTTATTATTGAAATTATAATTTCATGCCAGTGTGTTTACCAAATTCAAGCAATATGGAGACATGAAATGAATAGGTGAACTTGACATCATCATACAAATAGTCAACTTGACATCATCGCGTAAAATGCTAATCTACTGTACAAAAAGGTCCAAAAAAAACATGGTAAGCAATTGAACTTCATGTATCACTATGTGTTGGAGCACACAAGAGGACTTGTGAGACCTGCTTCACTCTGGTTCTGGCTCTGCCAGAAAAACATTGAACTTCTGGTAGCAATCAAAATTCAGAATGACTGTGACAGTTTGGAACTGATTTGTTAAGACTGTGCTTTTAAGTAACTGAAAAGGAGTTGTAGTCTACCAAATAAAGGCCTAATACACATGTAGTGCTACCAAGTATAAATATCAATGCTTTTCTGAACCATTATGAAGAGAATCTAGAAGACTGCCAAGCTTACAGGAAGTCAGGAAATGTTAAGGTCTGAATAATTCTGGGCATTAGTGGAAAACATAATACTAATACTAATTACGTTTCAGTTGTAACATTAAACTACTAGGCTCCTCTTCGCATTTTGATAAAAGCGAAACCACTTTGTTACTGAGTTTCAATGGATTACTTCCCCAAAGTTTGCAATCAATCACAATAGACATTTAGCACCAAGGTTTTCATTTTAACGACAAAATGCAGTTTCAGATTAGGCAAACCAAAACACTACTTCATTCCACAATGTTGGTAAAAAAAGACATTGATATAAAACATCATTAGCATTATATTCCAAAAACGATACGCGGCAAAGCATCTTTTCTTTCAAGGAAATTGTCATGAGATCCGATTTTTGATCGGTATTGTTCAACAGAGATCCCCATTTTACTTACTTCTGACGAAATCTTGGGCTAGCAGACTCTTGTCAACTGTGTGTGGATAATTCGTCCAATTCGATTCAACAACAGCAAGGAAAACACAAGCACTGCAGGACTTTCAAGTAATTTCAGAGGCTTTCAAATACTTTCAGACACATTCATATATTCTCCGTTATTCTCAAGCAGGTCTGCTGAGCAGATTTAAGCCGTTAAATGTTGGCTTGCAAGAGTCAGTAATGACTCCGAAGTTTCGATGTGGCGCAACCTTCACCAAAGGTCGAGACCGTGAAATGTTGGCCTGTGAGAGCACAACTCCTCGCTGTAATCCGCACTTAGAAGACAAACCGACCGTTGGGAAGCCGGCGTGTCAAATCAGGGCAACAAATATGAACGAATAACTGGATAAAAACGATCTTCGATAACGTGTTACACCCATAAATTCGAAATGGCCGCCTTCTGAAGCTCTGAATCTTACGTTCGTCGATAGTAAACCACGTGACAAGCGCTCTGTTCACCGTGACAAATCCAGCCAGGAATTAATATCTTGGATCGTGACATTGCGTGGTTTACAATTCGTGTAAGCCACACAAAAAATGAAGATGGGTTTGAAACGTGTGCAATGGAATTGGAGGATTGTACCGCGGTGAAACTGGAAAACACAAATATATTATTGTTACCTCCTCTTCTGCATTTCCAAGGAGTTTTTCTATCTCCTCCTGTAGTAGTGTAAAGTAGGCAGGCATGATATTAACATTAGTATGCAGACTTTGTAAATTCAGCAACTCCTGTAAAGAATTTGCTTTTTCATGAAATTGTTGTGCCTGTCTAGTATGTAGTTGGGCAGCTCTGAATGCCGAGATCTTTTCATCATTCTCTTCACTGTCTCCTGCCAGCGCCATTTGAATTTTTGTCCAGGTCAAAGCACTGGTTCTCTAGTTCATCAAACAGTTTCTTAAACACGCCCAAGGTAATGTGAAGTCCAGGAAGTGTCCTGTAAGTCCCTCTTCAAAGCAATAAAATAAACTCTTGTATCTTGCTTTGTCCAATTCAATTTCCAGCAGTTTCTCGTGAATCACATTGTGATAGAACTTCTGTCGACTTATAAGATAGCCATCGATTACAAACTGGTCATAATCCTCTTGAATGTTTTCAAGGCTTCGTTTTTCAGCATACCTACGTTTGCGGCTAGAGACTTGCAATACTTCTTAATTTATCTTGCACTAAAGACGTGGATACTTGCCTGCAAATTCAATTCTCATGGTGGAAACCTGTTTCACAGAAAAAGCAATGTAGAGGAGAGGCTACAATTATATTCTTTTATTGAATTGTATAGTCATAATTATTTGTGTGTGTGAATTATTGTCTAGATCATACCTGAGGCACGAGCTATTCGAAATAACTTACATAGGAATTCATAGTCACCAAACAGGAAAACCACTTTCTTTTCACCTCTAGAAATCAGCAAAATAAAAAAAAGAAGAATTTAATTAACATTATGCTATTTCAAGTCTCTATCCTCTAGACTAACTAAGAGTGTTGTACATTTTTTGTTACTTGCACCCAGGTTGCCTCTTTCAAGGTGTTTACTTGTTCCTTATATTTCATTAAGGCTGTCTAAATTGGCCCAACTATCTTTTGCATGGAACATGGCAAAGACCAATGTGTTGCTTTTAGAGTTTGGAAGCCTCAGGTTAGCAATCTGGAAGGCCATTTTAAATGACCCATCACCAGCATCTCCTCCAAGTTTTATAAGCACTTCGGTTTTTGGGATTGCATTGTTCCATATCAGCCTACCATTTCTAAAATGATAACCAACTCTAATTAGACTATAATTCACAGCAAAAGGCAACAGCTAACTTTGTTTAATTTCAATCATCTATCTATTGCGTTCACTTTTTTTTAAAACTATTTCTTAATTATTATACTTTTCATTGTCAACTAGAGGAAGATGTATGAATTGGTTCAGGTCTGTAACATAACCAAACTCTGCTTCCCTGATCTCTGGATGGCAACCTGGTTTTTAATTCAATGCAACCCTTTCACAAACCAAGTAGGCAGGGTCAGTGATGGACTGAACTTGCTTTCGTAGGCTTATTTCACTCTCTGAGGATAGTCCCCACTGAGCAAACCATCTGTAGACGCATAATAGTTATCATAACTTTGTAAGCAGATTGAGGGTATTCAGGCAATTGGCAAATTTGGATACAAACTTAAAACAGTTACTGTTACTGATATTTAATGTAGCTTTGGAAAATTTTGGGGTTTGTAATGATTTTTTGTCCATGTTTTTCTTACCTCCTAAGCTTTCTAACTTTGTACCATGTTTCGCCAAAGTCTGCTTTCATTACCAGGATGTCACTTCTTGGAATGGTGACTTTAAATTCCTTTCCCAAGGCCTCCCTCAGTAGTGCTCCCCCTCCAGTCTACCCATTGCGCGCAGTTCATCTTTCAAATGGGTACCGACTGCACCACCACTCACAGCTGTCCTGGTCTTTACCTTTGATATTTGTCTTACAGTTTTCCTTGTTACCTCATCAGGCTACGGAACATAACCAATATTTTGCTATCAATAATGCCTCTCATGCACGTCACTGCTGATTGTTTTATGCATCAGTAAGTAGTGCAATGTAATCAGATAATTAGTGAGTGAAAATGCAAGGCGAGCCACTAAGAGCAAAACACAATATAAATCACTTCACTTTTCAGCAGAGTGCTTCTTTTTACAGTAAGTTTAACCAATCAACAATATTTAGTACTCTTCATAACATCAACAAATATCTAGCAAGATAAGGAAATAAAACTGAGAGTTTCTAGTTCTGACTCGAAAAAATTAAAAGAATCTTGAATTTGTTTTGTGGTTGTACCACCTGCACTCATCTATCGCGTCTTATCTAAGTTGAAAGAAAATTTTTCGCAACAATCTTGTATGCGTATTGCGTGATACTTTACTTTCTAATTTAGTAGTCAAGCTAAGGGTTTGATGACAGCTGCATTTATAAAGATTTAGCGCAGCAGTGTAGTGAGAGACTTGTAGCAAGAATGGTCGGATTGCGCACAGCAGGAGTGATGTAGAAAATCAGTAATGGTCTGAAATAATCAAATGAAGAATTGTTTAGCTAGGTAAACTGTGGGTGGAACATCCTGTTACGTTCAAGGTAGGATGTGTCATTTGTGCCGCAAATTAGAGAAGTGTTGATCGGAGTATAATGGGAAACGGCTGTTAAAATCAAGTCAACAGGAAATAGTTTGGGATTTTAGTAAACCACAAATAAGTAATGTCAATCTTGGGTTTGCGCAGTTTAGGCGCGTGTATTTCCGTTGTAGTAGCTAATAAATAGAATCACTATCTTGTAATAGGGAAGTTCGAGATCGATTGAACATAGGAAGTACGGATATTGTATGGATCATAAATAAACGGAAGAAATCGGAAAGATACAGTCCTATTGATTGTCGAACCAGCGCTCCGCAGAGATTTTCCTTAACGCAGTGGAGAATTCTGCCACATAATTTTCGAAATTTTCATCACTTATCGTCATGATAAAATACTTATTGACCGAGTTTGATTCGGCCGAATTTTTTTTCTCTGCTTGTTTTTTGTTTGTTTGGTTGTTTTCGTCTTTCGTTTTTGTTTTCGAATGAATCCAAACAAAAATATAAAACTCCGTACACTCGGCCATAGATATTCCTAGAATACATTCATCTTAATGTAGTGTCTGATATGTATATATACTGCTTTGTACCCTAAGCTATAAGGAATTCAGCATGGAGTATAAGAAACCGTATATCTGCCAAGTATACATACCAGTATGTCGCATGTCACACACAGTATTCACGATATATAATGGCACGAATACTGAAATATAGGGAATTACACCACAAGTGTTTACGATCCTGGTATTTTCTTAGCATACCCTGACGTGTACTGATCATTATACAGACCTTACAAATCTTTATATTTACCGTATACAATTGCATATACTGACTGTATACGCCCCAAGGAATGGTCCTTATACAGAGTTAATTTATGTAATCCAACTACATGTACACCAGGTGTTTTTTCCCCATATTCTGCTCCTAATCTCTTGGTTCACTTTTTCTCGCCGAAAAAAAAGAAACATTTAACGAACTTTAATGTGCCGTGCACGATGAAATGTCTCAATTTTAAAAGTGAAAAATTGTAAATACGCACATGATGACAATGCCTTAGTGTACTGTGACCCACATGATGAACACAAACTTACAAACAACAAAAAAAAACCAAAATAACTGTAAAAGTGACCTTATTCTTTTCTTCCTTGGCTTTCATTATTCCAGAATTGTTCAAAGCATTACCCGAAGAACTTTATTGTGAGGAAACAAAAAATAGGGAATCAGAAACTAAGGTCTCAGCTGAGTTTGTTATGTATTGTATTTCTTATTAGATTCTGCTGCCATTGGTGATAAATACGGGGAGGAAGAGGGAGAGGTGCCACTTTTGTCGGAAACCCTGAAAACAACTTACTACATTGCCCGGTCTGCATTCCATTCACTGATTTTTAACTGTCAAGATTCCCATTTTTGTGTCAGTACACCTTCAGAGGCATGAATTGAATAATTACTGATTTCCTTTTAAAACTGTTAAGCTATTGTTATCAAGTTGCGTGACTATAGGGCGTGACGATCTTGACACGAATGTACTGTAATTGAATCAATAGATAGGAGTCAACAATGACAGGAAATTCCTGTGTGACCAAAACTAAGACGAGAGCTGATATAATAAGAACACAATCGGGTAAATTAACCAGTTAGAGAGTTGTACTCAGTGTGATCGGATAGTGTGAGAATAAATACCTTTAAAACATATTGTGACTTTTGGAGAGCACTGAAGAAAAGGGGACTTTCTCCAAACTCACCGAGTAATAGGTGTCTCTTCAAGTGAAAAGCCGAGCTACCGGTTCAGAGAGCCGATATTCCTACAGTAATCAGACTAGAAACTTTCCCTTTCGAACATCTTAAGAGCTGGCATAGTTTGATGATACTCTGGTTTGCAGATTTAATGAATGTAAACGAAGAAGTTACAATTCATAGACCCAACGTTTCGACACTCCTGTCTAGTGCCTTTATCAGGGGTGATCTAAACGCTGCAACAAGAGGTCCTTTTATATGATCACTAATTAGCGGCCTTTTTTCTGACGAGGTGTAAATAGGCGTCAGGAAGCAAACCGCCATAGTCACGATTTAAAGGAGCGTGGGCGGAGTTAATATGCCAAGCCTCCAAACAAAGGCGCTGGTGGTAACGCCGATTAGTGGTGATAACTTTAGAATTATCCCACCCAATTGTATGGTTAGTTAGGCATGTATGCTCCGATAAAGCTGAATTTTCTTTTTTGCAAAGGAAAACCACTTTTTGGTGCTCTTTTAACCGTGTACCAAACTGACGTTTGGTCTGTCCGATGTAATCATTGTCACAGTCATTGCAGGGAATAGAATAAATGGCGTCGGTTCGTTGTTCTTTCGTGACAGGATCCTTAGGTTTGGTGAAAATATGCCCCAAAGTCTGAAAAGGTTTTTGAGCAACTTCAACGTTGTGGCTATTCAAAATTCTCTTGATGGGTTCTGTAACACCCTGTATGTAAGGAATAACAGCAAAACCAGTCGCTGGTTCCCTTTCATCAAGAGCGTTACTATTTGTAACTGGTTTTTGGCAGTTACGGAGAAAAGTTTTTGTATAGCCATTTGCCTTTAGGACATTGGAAACATATTTCCTCTCCTCAGCCTTCGAATCGAGTGAAGATGGTAGACAGTCAGCCCTCCTAAGTAAAGTTTTGGCTACAGACTTTTTATGGCAAATAGGGTGGTGAGAATCGAAGGCGAGGTATTTGTCGGTGTGGGGTAAGGTTTACGGTAGACTCTTGTCTCTAAATTACCCTGAACCCCTCTGGACACATTTAAATCAAGAAAGGGAAAATGTCTATCCTTTTTACACTCAAGGGTGAATTGGATCGACGGCTCTACTGAATTCATTTCCGCTTCATTTCCGGATACCGCAGAAATGACATCATCGACATATCGTTTTCAAAAAAAGGGTTTAACTGGTGAAGTGGCTAAGGCCCTTTGTTTCACGTCTTCCATTACCATGTTAGCAATGACAGCAGAGACGGGCGAACCCATCGCTGTACCAAAAACTTGTTGATAGTAGGTGCCGTTATATGTAAATTGCGTGGTTTTGAGGCAAAAAGACAGCAGATGAATAATATCCTCCACAGGCAAAGAAGTTCTTTGTCCCAGGGAAGCATCGGTAAAATTTCCGCACAGCCCCATACTACATTATGCATTCAGTTCTTGGATAGAGAAAACAATGACAAAAACAATACATTGCCATTGGGAAAACAGATTTGTTTTACAATAGGATGGGGCTGTGTGGAAATTTTACTGAAGCATCTTCTCTGAGTCTCTCCTCCGCAACATTAACGGCAAGATCAACTGGGATTTTAGTGAAGAGCGAAACAACGTCGAAAGACACTAATTCTTCACAAGCGTTAAGAGTTGTATCTTTTATGATATCGGCATAGAGTAAAATATGGACTGGACTATTTTTTGGACCATTTTTTGGACCATTTTTTTTGGACTATTTTTTTTTTGGGACCATTTTGAAGGGGGGAGCACACCATTAGTACTGAGAGAGGGGTAGGATGAAGTCTATCAGTACTAAGGGAGGGGTGGGAGGTGAAGTGTTATTACTTAGGGAGGGGTGTGAGACGGATTATTACTACGCAGGAAGGGGTGGGAGGTGGTTGTAATAGGAAACACTGGTAGCTAATGGAGCTTTTACTCGATCGTACAAACAATTTTAATTGGTTTTTCGACTGAGTTTTTGTATGTCAAAATTTTAGCGCTGGGCCACGGCGTTTCTTCATTTTTTTGTCATGCGAAAGCGAAACTGCCACGTGAACACTGGACTTTAATTTGTATTGAAAATATCGCATTTACGATCCTCCACTGTTGAGTTATGCGTGCGCCTTTTGAGTCAACTTGTACACCATCAGTTGCTTCAAGTTTCTCTTTGTGTATACAGTATGTAATTACTAACTTTAACTATCTTCCTTTTGTCATCGATCTTATCAAACGAGATCACGGAATTTCCGGTCTTAACTTAGCAGCATTTAGAATTCACAAGCGCTATCGTAATTTTAAAGTTTATACCTTTACTATATAAAATCATCAACGAACGATTTCGAAGAGGAATCCATGTTCTCGAATCGACCAAAAACACTGTTGTACTCCGGCTCAAAATGGGAAAGCGCAAATATAGATTTCATCTGTTTCACAAACAAAGGAGATAATCACTGACACCGGAAATCGCGACCAGGTATTCCTTGCGACTCCGTCAGGTTTGTTTTCCAATTTGCCCAAGCCGCTGTCGATCAGTTCTTGCGTTAAAACCTATGAAACCTGCGAAGGGGAACTATGGTGGCTACTGTTGCTTACCGATTATTTCCGTTCGAGGGGTGCAATGAAATGTGGAACATTTTTTCCAAGGCAGTACGCACTGGTCTTGACATCTTAATGCCAGAGAAACAATTTCGTATTTGTACAGCCGACGCCCCGTGGATGACTCAGAGAGTGAAAGCCCTTATCCTGAAGAGACAAAAGGTCTTTACTATGCATGGCCCCGAGTCCTCTCAATTCAAGTACCTTAGAAACCTCGTTGACCGGGAGAGGAAAGCGTGTCGAGCCCGCTATTACGAATCAAAGGTTCAACAGCTAAAGGGCAAAAATCCCACGAAATGGTGGGACGAGGTTAAGCGGCTAAGTGGCGCCAAGTCAAGAAACGGTGACCTAGTGAATCTAATAAACATTGAGCAATTTTCAAGTCTCTCCGGACCAGACCAAGCAAATGCCATTAACTCTGCTTTTCTCGAACCTCCTCAAGTTTACAAGTTCACGAGCCACTTGCCCACTTCCCCCTGGAGGACACACCCAAATTTTTAACTGTCAGCGAAGAACGTGTCCAGAAGGTCTTGGCGAATCTCAATCAAAGCAAAGCGTCCGGGCCAGATAACTTGCCAAATTGGCTTTTGAAGGAGTATTAAGACATCCTGGCCTTCCCCATCACGCAAATCCTCAGTGCATCATACCGTGAGCAGCGGTTGCCCAACATCTGGAAGATGGCCGATGTTCCCCCTCTCCCTAAGAATAAGCCCGCGCTAGACCTGGAAAAGGACTTAAGGCCGATCTCACTTACACCCTGTGTCTCTAAGGTAGCAGAGGAATTCGTGGTGGAAGATGTCGTTAAACCAGCTGTTCTGGACGTGATTCGTGGAAACCAGTACGGGGCGATCCCAAAGTCATCAACCACCATGGCCCTGATAAGCATGCTCCATGCATCGTCCCTTGGGACGGACGGAAATGGGGCGACAGTGAGAACAATGTTATTTGACTATCGTAAGGCATTCGATTTTATCGACCACAGTATTTTAATTGATAAGCTATGTAAACTAGACATACCCCGCAGTGTTGTAAATTGGATCATAGATTTCCTTTCCGATAGATTCAAACGCATTAAGTTAGCCGAGGGCTGCTTTTCCGAGTGGGGTCCAGTTCCCTCTAGGGTACCACAGGGTACTAAACCGGGCCCGTGGTTATTTGTCTTGGTGATCAACGATTTAGATATCAAATCACCACTAATGTGGATATTTGTTGACGACACAACCGCCTCTGAGGTAATTCAAAAGGGAAATACCAGTAACGCCCAGGGTATAACCGACGAATCAATCGAATGGTCCTGTAAGAACAGGGTAGTGCTAAATCCAGATAAATGCAAAAAGTTGAGAATCTCGTTTTCCCGGAACCCTGAGGCCTTCGATTCGGTGTCCATCGATGATAAGGAAATTGAAGTGGTAAACAGTCCCAAGTTACTAGGTATAACTATAAGCGACAACTTAACTTGGAACGCCCACATTAACGAGTTAGTAAAGAAAACCAACAAAAAACTATACTTTCTTGTACAGCTGAAACGGGCCCGACTACCTCCTTCAGACCTAGTTCTTTTCTATCTTTCGTGTGTTCGATCTACGATGGACTACGGAGTTCCGGTTTTTCACAACGCGCTTCCGCAGTGCCTTAAGAACGAACTCATACATATCGAGAAAAGGGCACTATCGATAATTTTGCCCAGCATGAGCTACAACAAAGCCTGGGAAGTTTTAGGAATAACGCCAATAACCGAACACCATAGTCGGCTATGCACTAAACTGTTTGACGCCATAGTAGCCGACCCCAACCATGAGCTTTACAAATTTAAACATTTTTACCATTTTATTTAACATAGATTTATCATAGATTATTATTGTCCTTTTAAAAGTTGTAAAAGTTACTTAATTCAGCCTTCGGGCTGCGATGTGATTTAAATTAACCATCTATCTCCATCTTCATCTACGTAGAAGTCCAGTGTTTCGCGGCAGTTTCACTTTCGCATGACAAAAAAATGAAGAAACGCCGCGGCCCAGCGCTAAAATGTTGACATACAAAAACTCATTCGAAAAACCAATTAAAATTGTTTGTGCGATCGACTTAAAGCTCCATTAACCACTAGTGTTTACCATTACAACCACCTCTCACCCCTCCCTGCGTCGTAATTGTCCGTCTTACACCCCTCCCTGGGTAATAACACTACACCTCCCATCCCTCCCTTAGTATTGATAGACTTCATCCTACCCCTACCCCTCCCTCAGTACTAATGGTGTGCTCCCCCCTTCAAAATGGTCCAAAAATAGTCCAAAAATGGTCCAAAAAATGGTCCAGTCCATATTTTACCCTATGCCCATGGAATCCGCAAATTTGCAGGAATTTTTGACAGCGTAATCAGTATTCCAAACAACAGGCGACAAAATTCTCGTAAGATAACCAGAAAGTCGGAGAATTAACAAAAGAGACAATGGGTCTCAAAGGACTTCCCGGTTTATGAATTTTAGGTAAACCATAAAAACGTGGACATAAGCCGTCACTATTGTATAACATTTTGTACGTAGAGTCACTAATTCTACCTGTTAAGGATGTCGAACAAAGAACAGCCTTTTTTGTTGATTAGATCAATTGTCAATTACTTTAATTTGCGTGCCTAGTTACGATCTTAGTTACAATGTTTATCTTTTTCCCTATTGGTTTGAAATCGGATATTTTAGCGTCACCACGCGCATATAAAACCTAAATTAGCGTCCCTATAAGCCAGAGTTTCGCAAGATTTTACCTTGAACAGCAATAACTTCGTCTTTCGTTCCAAACCTTTGGCACAAGCGGGACCGATATTTTACGATCGTGATTTGTGACCGTGATCTAAATAAACACCGTTGATAGTCATCTTGGTTTTCGTGGTTTCATTACGACCGGTAAAATAGTCCTTACATCAGCGACACTTAGAAAACACGCATAGCGACACCCCTCGAAGTTTCCTCTTTCGTCGCAAGCGTCACACTACCAGCTTTTTTCAAATCAAGTAACATTTTGTTTAACTTTCTTTGAGTTTTACTGGTAGGAACAGAGTTTAAGACAGCATACGTACTCTTGTCATTAAGCAGAGACAAAGCTTTGTCGTGATATTGCTGTTTGTCCATAACCACAAGACAATTCAGCTTTATCGGAGCATACATGCCTAACTAACCATACAATTGGGTGGGATAATTCTAAAGTTATCACCACTAATCGGCGTTACCACCAGCGCCTTTGTTTGGAGGCTTGGCATATTAACTCCGCCCACGCTCCTTTAAATCGTGACTATGGCGGTTTGCTTCCTGACGCCTATTTACACCTCGTCAGAAAAAAGGCCGCTAATTAGTGATCATATAAAAGGACCTCTTGTTGCAGCGTTTAGATCACCCCTGATAAAGGCACTAGACAGGAGTGTCGAAACGTTGGGTCTATGAATTGTAACTTCTTCGTTTACATTCATTAAATCTGCAAACCAGAGTATTATCAAACTATGTCTGATTGTCCATCTGGTTGCCGTGCGAACTTTAATATATCTTAAGAGCTAATGTGCATCAGACAAACAGTGGCAAGTCACTCAAAATTCATTTTGTCTCCTACTTTCATATTTTGTAGCCTAATATGTCTTAATAATTGTAGTGTAGTTTTTTTGTGGAAATATATTTTCTTTTTCGAGAAATGATTTTTTTCGTTCGACCACTCAAATATACAAATTTTCACCCTGAATATTACCCGAGTTGTGTGACCTCATGTAACGAATTTACTTGACTTCCAGTATTTCTGTCAACATGATCCTTTGTTTTATCATCTAAACTTAAGCCCCTGTTATTACTGAAGCTGGCAAAGAAATATTATTTTTTGGTGAATATTTTTGTCGGACATACTTTTCCTATGTCGAGTAGTAGCATCAAAACAAAGACAGTTTTAACAATGATCGATATGACAGAATCTACTGAGCTTGAAGCTTTTAAAAGAAAAAGGGATGGTTATAAAGTGAATGGAACGAAAAAAGGAACGAAACCCATTTTGGAATAACGTAAAAGGTACCTTAGGGTCGGACCATTCGATTTTTGATGCGGGGGAGGGGGGGAAGGGGGGGAGGTGGGGTCTTTTGCCAATTGCACGATGTGTTTTCTTCCATTAAGGCCGTGCTCGATTTTTTCGGGGGCTTTTTCCCAACACCCCAACACCCCCTTCCCCACACTCCCACCCCCACCGCCCATAAAAAATCTAATGGTCCGTCCCTAAGATGCTATCAGGTCCTACAACTTTTTATGTGATGAAAGAATTTAGATATATATGTATTACTCGCGTTGTTTAAAGCAGTTTACTACAAATTTGACATGAAAATAATTCTGATGCCTCTTTGAAAAGAATAAAAGGCTTGAACAGTAGACATCGCAGGATCTTTGGCTATGTTACAAAAGAATACTCAAGCACTAGAAGTGCACACATCGAGTTCTGGATACACTTGAATAGTCTGTTTAACAAATGCAGACGTACAGTTATTTTAATCCCTACCAAATTATGTCGAGACGAACAGAAGAAAATAAAGTACAGCCGTCCTGCCTCGAAGCAGAACAGATTTTGTTAGCATAGATTTTGTTGTTGATGTGTTATATCGCTTAGCTTTTCCACTGCTTTATCTCTGCCTTTATTCACAAGCCATCCATCAGTCGCTTGAAAAACTGCAATGGGGATCACCGTCATGATAGCAATTGAGGAAATCAGAGGAAAAATACGTTTTTAACGGGACTCGATAGAAGTTCCTTGACTTCAGCAAGCGAGTGTAACATTAGAATTATCGAAATCCTCAGCCGTCAGCAACACTATTGGCAATTGTAATAATCTGGGGTGCAGCCGATTGTGTCACTCGAAACCAAGGTCAACACTGCAACACACTCGAATCATTTTTCTAGTCTCTCATTTGGTTATGAACGCTTTTCTTTCTTGCAGGAAGGAGGAGGAGCACCTTAACGTGCCCCATAGCCTATAAATGTCTAAATGCTTCGATTTATAGTTCTAATTTTATCGTACTTCATCATTCCGAAATTCGATCCACTGTCGTCAACCAATTTTTCTCGATCTGCAGTCCCGCCTCACGTGATGTTCTACTTTTGACCTTAGAACTGAAACAATGGTCGTTTTATTTTTAGGTCGGAAAGTTACATTGCACGATCCCGTTCGTTTGCAGCTTAGGCAGCTGTTTCAGATTCAGAAGCAATTAGCAGAAACATCATCAAGGTAAAAGTGAAGATACAAACACCGGCAGGGATTGAAGAACATTACCGACAACCAGGGAAGTACTTAGATTAATTTTGTTATGTGAAAAATGTTTTTAAAGTATTTTTCACCTCGGAGATTGGATAACGATTAAGAGGTCAACTGCTTTAGATGACATATTTCGTCTCTGCTTTATAACATGAACTGCGTTGCGACTGAAGCTGGCCTCCGACAGAAGTGGTTTTCCATTGTATAAAGCCCGAGTCTTAATCACCTCTCGCCTTTTACCTCTTGCAAATCTTTGTAGACCCAAGGAATAAATTTACTGAGCTACTCTTTCACCTTATCACCAATTTTCACACTGCATTACACTCATATTTGCTTTACGTTTTGGTATTTCAGAAATTAACGGAATGACTGGTGGTTTTGTTCGAGTTGGGTAAACTTAGTAAAACTGCTGGGGAGAACTTATGATTATGTCCATTTTGTAGCTCTTGAATTTCTCAAGAGGTGTACTGAAGCTCCATAGATCTAAAAGTTTAATTCATTTTCATATATTATCTCTAGTCTCCTCTTTCTGCTTGGCTTAAAAACAGGGCCGTGTGACCCTTGAGGTTAAAGAAGTTGTCTTTGAATATACCGAACATCATCAACTGCAAAGAGAACGAAAAAAACAATTCGAAATTTCTCAAGAAGCAAAACAAATGGAGTGAAACAGTGAAAGAGGCTGGTCAAAATCAGTACAAGCTTTTAAGTATGTGCAAGGATGATAACAGTCCATCAGATGCTATAAATAGTCACAAAAGAAATAAACAGCTTTAAACTTGATCATTGATCAGAAACTCAATATATGAGAATACTCACATGATGACAATGAACAACTGTGCCGCGACTCACAAGATGAACTCAAACTGATAAACAACACAAAAAAATCACAATGACCATTCAATAATAATTCATTCTTCTCTTTCGTGGCGTTTATCAACTCAGAATTGTTTTAAAAGGGTAAAAAAATATTTCTCTTTATCATAAATTAGAGATGACAGGAAATGGTGAGGGGGCAACTCATAACTAAGTTACTGCATGTATTTCACGTTAAACTAAGCTTCCACTAAAGATGTCAACGCGGAGGAACGGGGAAAGTGCGGTTTTTTGTCAGAAACTCTTGCATGACATGCTACATTACTCAGTCTTCATTCAGTTCACTTATTTTCACTCGTCAAGGTTAATCTCTGTGTCTTTATTACCACGAATTAATCTGTCAAAGAATAAATAATCTTGAGGCGATTTCCTTTTAGGCCTGCTTGGGTCACTGAGCGATAATCTGTTGAAATCACCGACCTTTTTAAGATTATTTAAAAGTTTTTTTTTCCCCTAACGTTCAACTTACAGTTTTGATAACAAGAAAGTGAAAAGTTTTATCAAACCGAAAGGTTGCCTTTCATTTCATAGCCTCTTCCAAGTTAAATCTAATTTAATTATCTTCCGTCTCTCGCACTGTGTGAGGGCTTTAAGAAAGTACTGGCCATGGGGTGGGTAAATTTAAGAAAACAACTGGGACGATCAAATGAACAGAACAATGATGTCATATAATCACGAGGTTGATCTACTGCTTGACGAAAGACTCTTGCAGTGTATAGATAGGCCAAGTTATTTCCATTCTGAACTCGTTTATCTTTCCGGCGCAACGAATTTTGTCGAGCTCGGCACTGGGTAAATTGGCACGCTAGCGAGTGAAATAGCACTCCATTAAGCGAGTTAAATTATGCAGTAGCCGTGTCTGAAATTATCGTTTCATTAACCGGACCTTCGTTCTCTTCTCGCCCTGCCATCCAGCTGCAAGTCTTTAAGTAAAGTTTGGAAATAAATCAACATGCGCTTGCAAATTTTCAGTAATAGTAGGCCCTTTGAATTGGCAGTAAAACTAAAACTGAACAATCAAAACAAAGTTAACGGTCTATCAGCGCTTAAACTGAACGCTCAGAAATGCAAACGGTTCAACAATGGATGTGTAGTGATATGAATCATTCGTTGGAGCCAGCTTTTTATTGCTCGTAACTATAGCTACTTTCGACGAAGAGAGAAAATTAAACATGATTGATATGTAATATAATTAGTTAAGTTAATAGTCCTTTTTATCAAACTGAAGACGGGAGTAATACGAAAAAAGGCGAGAGTTGGGAGGTAAAAGGCTCACGCAGGAAACAACGGCTAAATATAATACTAAATTTGATTAATGAAACATTTGACAAGAAAAGCTTTAGTGTTCAAAACTACTTAAGCAAACATTGGGCCTATCACTGCAGTAACTGTCCACGCATTATGCTTAAAAGAAGGATAAAGACTAATGTTAAAATTATCGAGAGATAGGAACACCATGATTAAAATATAAAATGACACACATACTTGAAAGGGAGACTGGATATCAACCCTTTCACTCACAGAAGAGAATCACATTCAATCTCTCCTTACAATATCCATACATTATCCAGTGAACAGGTAATGAGAATAAACAAATATCTCAGCTTATTGATGTGTCAGATCGTGTCACCTTGCCATGACTTAAAGAAAATATTTCCTCCCATTACAAGGAGATATATTTCAGATACAATGTGCAATTTTATTAATACATCTAAAGAGGTGAGGACCGCAAAGCCGGTTGCTAAATGAGCATCATATCTCAAGCTAAGCCTAGAGCCACCAGTTAAGTCCCTACATGATTAATGATGCCATACTTATTTCCAAGAAAATTTCAAAACTGCATCGCATTTTTTCGATAAAATTCCAATGCATCAAAAGTTAATAAACTGAAGCTATAAAAGCTTTCATTTTGGGCATGAAACTTTAGTCTCAAGTTACATCATGCCCTGTGAAAAATAAAGGAATTGTGGTTATTATGTTTATTGCATGATTATTGATGCAAAGCACCAATTTATCCTTAATAATGATTAGTCTGTACACTAAGCGTGATTTTAAATAATGATAACTTTGCGTGTTAAATCTCTAAGGAACAATACGACTGCAATGCGTCCCTCAGTGGTCACTGCAATCCCTTCCCGAGAAGAGGACTCTTCCATATGGATAGGAGTACTTCGCACAAACTTACCATCTTTGGTGTGTATTTCTATATACAAGATGTCTGATTCATAGTCCTCAGCACCGACCACGACGACTTGTTGACTTTCCCTGTGAAATGCAATTTTTGGAAACACCATAGACATTTGCAGATCAAACTTGTTTAGATAGTCACCTTGTTCGCTAAATATGTGAACACCACTCAGAATCCCTTGTTGCACCACCATAACTCTGCCATCACTTACAGTAGTGAAGTCGCGGGGGCTCCTCAAGATTTGTTCTCCAAAACTGTAGACAAACTGACCATTAGTCTCATAAACATCCACAATCCCATTTTCCTCTCTATAGTTATGCTTCAGTACCATCACTTTACCACTATCACTGACTAACAGTTCACACAGGTTAATGTCGAAGCCCATTGTCCTGACGCGAAACTTGTGAAGCTGGTCAGTGGTTTTGTTAAACTTAAAAATCCAGGGTGAGCCCTCACGACTCTTTTCTCTGCCCAGCACATAAATGTTGTAATCCATGTCTGTGGCCAGACGAACCGACGAGGTTTTAATCGATAGCTCTTTACCGCTGTCATCAGTAAGAGGAGGAAGTCTGAAACTTTGCACAAACTTGCTACTGTTGTCAAACACCTTGATTGTCAAGTCCTTGTCTGCTACAATATATTGCCCGCTTGAGTTAATAGCGATATCATACGGAGCATTTAATCCGTGTTCCTTTTCGCCATCATGACCAAGTATCCATGATACACTACAGTTCTTCATACCCTGTTGACAAAGTATTTTTGCTACTCTCCGGTCTCGCAGCAGATCAACTTTTTCCTTTCCTGTATCAATCATGGGCAATGGTGGTAATAATTCTTTTGTAAATGGTTCTTTAACGGGTACTGTTTGTATGACATCGTAGGCGACACGATTGACAAGACAAACACCGGAAATAACTTTCCGTCGTTCTTCTTTGTTAAATAAACTCTTCACTGCCCTGATTCCTGTCTTGAGCTGTTCTTGAAGACTTCGCTGAACTACTGGCAGACCGTTTAGCTCTTCAATACACACGTTACATGATGTTACAGCATCTGCGGGATGGTCTATTGTTTCTAATACTGTTGCCATCACTCGGTACTGCATTGCCAAGATGCGGTCAGTTGTTGATAGCGCTTCATTAGAAAAGGCATCCGTTGCTCTTTCACGAGCACTTTTGATTCTATCCTTTGATTTGGCGAGCTTTCTTGTGCCAGATTCAGTAAGCTCCAAGTGTTTCATTCCTTCAGTGAGCGACAGAGCTTCTGCACAAGCCGCTTGTGCTGTATCCGCGTCATACCCCCTCCTCGACCTTGTCTCTTCAAATACTCCATACAGCAGCTCGATTCCTTCTCTAAAGAAGCTAATACTTGCTAACAAATCTTTCTTTGATAATCCATCCAGCTTGGACTTCAAGTCATCGATTTCTCGCATGATGATGCCGCGAAACTGTTGATCTGTTACGTCGCCATCTTTAAGCTTCTTTGCTGCCTCATATCTGCCTTTATCCACAAGCCATCCAATAGTCGCTTTGAAAACTGCTGTTATCATCGCAGACATTATGTCAGCTTGGAACTTAGTAATCACAAGAAATCGAGAGCTACTTTCAGCAAATCTTCACAATAAGCAGCTTCTCAAGCGTCGATGAACGCAAAGAAAAAAACAAACGATGACAAAATTTCACAGATGATTGCAATTTTGGAATGAGCTGTCAGCCCAGAAAATGAAACAAAACAAAGCACAACAAAGAGAAAGCAATCAAGGAATGATGGCGTGAATATTTATAGCCTCTTCAAATAATCCTCTGTTGGAAAAACATATTTGTCTTTGAAAAGCTATGTTGCTCATTGCAGACACTCAAATAGGCTGTTGTGGTCTTACGTTCTTCCTTTCGCCGACGAATTATAATGTGAGCGTTAGAAATCCCTGACAGGTATCAGTAAAAGTACAATTTAAAGCTCTCTTTGTTTTGTTTAGATCATTGAAATTTTCAATCACGTCACGGCATCATTCAACTTCTCAATGGAAATGTTGTTTGATGCCCGAGGCAAAAAAGGATAATTATTGTTCATGAATCTTCCTTAGTTGTTAGCTTTGTTCCCAGCTGCAATGTTTTTTACCTATACTGAGTTCTTTCTTTACCTTGTTACCCGTAAATAACTGTTATACCACAACTGGAGCTGGAACGGGTTCCTTCAACTAAATTAGTATTTGGCTATTTATCGGGTTATGGCCCTACAATGACAAACGATGTAATTTACATCTAGAATGATTGGAATCCCTTCTCACAGCATTCTCGTTAGCCTCTTTTGAGTGTTTTATGCATCAGTAAGTAGTGCAATGTAATCAGATGATTGGAAAGTGAAAATGCAAGGCGAGCCACTCAGAGCAAAATGAACATAACACGAATCACTTAACTTTGTCAGCAGCGTGTTCTTTTTTTTTTTTACAGTAAGTTTGGTAAAATTTCCGTACAGCCCCATACTACATTATGCATGCAGTTCTTGAACAGAGAAAAAAATGACAAAAACAATACATTTCCACTGGGAAAACAGATTTGTTTTACAATAGTATGGGGCTGTGCGGAAATTTTACCCAAGATTCCTCTAAGTTTTTCGAGTCAGAACAAGAAACTCACAGTTTTATTTCCTTATCTTGCGATTAAAAGTAACACTGGACGTACAGCAACGTATTCAGCATCACAGAAAGTGTCATCCCTTCCAAATGGATATCACTGGGAAAACAACTTTCAGGACGACAGAGAAATGTTCTCGTAGCTACATGTACACCAAATGTTCTTTCCCCAACTTATACTTCTTATCTCCTGGTTCACTTTTTCTCGCCGAAATTAAAAACAATTTAATAAACTTTGACATGCCATGCACGATTAACTGTCCATATTTTAAAAATGAAAAATTTTGAATACGCACATGATGACAATGCCTCAGTGAGTCGTGACCCACATGATGAGCACAAACTTACAAACAACACAACAAATCCAAAATAACTATCAAAGTGACCTTATTCTTTTCTTCCTTGGCTTTCATTATATCTCAGAATTGATCAAAATATCACCCAAAGACGTATTTCGATCTTTGCTAAGAGGAAACTAAGGTCACAGATGAGTTGTTATGTCTTGTATTCTTGTTAGATTTTGCTGCCATTGGTACATATACGGGGAGGAAGAGGGAGAAGTGCCGCTTTTGTCGGAAACCCTGATAACAACTTATTACATTGCCCGGTCTGCATTCCACTCACTGATTTTTAACCGTCAAGGTTTCTTTTTTGTGTCAGTATGCCTTCAGACGCATGAATTTAACAATCACTGACTTCCTTTCAAAACTGTTATGCTCACTGAGTAATAATTGTCTCTTTAAGTGAAAAGCTGAGTCCCCCTGATTCCTGCGGTAATCAAGCTAGAAACTTTCCCCTTTCGAACATCTAAATAATCACGGTTGACGAGATGAAACTTTAGAGTTGCTATCCAGTTTAGCTATAAACCTTATTACATCAGCGTCTGATACCATTGAAGTGTATATAATTAACATAAAGACCATGTACGGAATGTACTCCAGACAACCGCGATTTTTAAGACTGTTTCTTATATTTTTATTGCCAGAAGAACTTAATAATTTATTGAAGAACTTGAAATCTGAAACATTTCTCAAAGTTGCCACTGTTGTCAAACACCTTGATTGTCAATTCACAGCCTACTACAAAATTTTTCCCGCATGTCTCACGAATCATTTCTATCCAGTGCTCCTCTTCACCATCCTGATCAAGTATCCATGATACATTACGATGCTCCATATCCTGTTTACGCAACGCCTTAGCTATTCTTACATCATGCAGCAAGTCAACTTTTTCTTCTCATGTATCAACTGTGAGCCGACAGCTGTGCCATGTGACCCCTCCTGGTTAAACAAGTTGTCTTAGAACACAAGCATAAACATTTACTCAATAAAGCATGAAAAAAATATCATAATAGCAATGAATTTAAATTTCTGGACACGATAAACAACTAAAGCGAAGCAGTGGAAAGACCAGGACTGAAACACCAGCCCTAAATCCTGAACAAATCCAAGAATGATAAAAGTCCAACAGAAGCTATGAATATCCCAAGGAAAATAAACAGCTTTACAATTCAGTAATTACAAAAGTGATCTATGAGATAACCCTCTTGATAAAAAAAGCATTCCATAAAATACGGCAGTTTTTAAGAATATTGAATAAGTTTGTCCCAACTTTCAACTTATATTTCTCATAACATGTACAGAAAGATTCATAGGGCCATAAAATTTTCATAACTCGTCAGTCAGCTCAGTTAAACTTATCCTCCATCTCTAATGCAAAACTTCGTTCTGCCGAAGGGCTAACGCTATGAAACCTCAGCTTCGAAACTCCTTACGGAGGCCAGCCCACGATAGCAACTCAGTTAATGATACGAATTTTTTTTTTTTTGGGGGGGGGGAGGGGGGTAAAAACAGTTTTGTTGAATATAGCAATGCCATAAGAACCAAGAACGAAAGGGCTGGGAAAGCAGAAAAAATTTTATGACACGAAATAAAACAATAAGTAATTCTAGCATGAGTCACAGAAGTGTCATTCGCAATTTAGACAATCGTCAATCCAAATTACTGGGGCCACCCTACCACAACAGATCTCACAAGAATGAGAAAATGAGTCAGCTATCTGAAAAAGGATTCAACTTTCCCAGAAAAATTCTGTCCTCTGGCGTCAGAAAAAAAAAGAGCTCCATTTGCGCAATTGAGCCTCAGTTCACTAAAGGATGTTTCAATCTAGCCTCTTCTTACGAGGCATGGAGAGTCACCACTCCATAAGAAAGCAGCTTTGGCAACTGACTCGTTCATTGCACCAAAAATGCAAACACGACATCAATATTCTTCCAATTCTACCAGTTACCCCGTTTGCCAGAATCCTACCGGTGAGAAACTGGTTATAACAACTCAACTAATCTCATCAGCCCGAATTTGGGCGGCTAAACAATGATCACAGAAACCTGAGGTCATCGAACACGTACGCAACCAAACCACTCCTATTCTGGCAGATATCAGTAGAAATTGGCAAAGTACCTTTAAAAAGTTCTGCATGTTTTTGGACTGTTAGGAAAGAAAATAAAACAAAACAACAAATATAAAAACGAGAATATGGAAATATGCAGAACGGCCATGGGTACAAGAGCTCCCGGAATTTCTTTGTTGTTGCTTTTTTTTTTCTAAATATTAGAAAATTTCTCGTTTCTGATGGGAGAGTTTCGATTCAACTGCCACAAGGGTAGTTACTATATATGACCCTCAGAAATCACATTTGTAGGATTCCCCTCTTAAAATGCTGTTAAGGTTCTAATATCCACCGAATTAAAAGTGTAATTTCCGGTGAAAAATGTTTACCGTCATTTTTTTAGCCAGTATTGATCTTTTTGATATACGCCTTTGTATAACAGAGGACGAAAAATTTTTTTAGTCGGAAACATTTTGAACCGGGGCTTACCAATTGTAATAATTACAATGTGCTCTAGTCATATCTAAAATACATTTATTCCTTGCGAGTTACATGGAAAAAATCCGTCATGTTCTCTGTATATGTTACGCCCCCGTTATTCAGCTGGCATCTATTGCTTTGAAATATGTACAAACAGTGAAAAAGGGAAAAAACGGAATAATTTGATTTAGATTACCATAACATATGTAGAAACCTTTACCTTAAATGAGATGGTCGCGCTCAGTATGTTCTAAACGTCGTCAAAATGTTTTCAAATATATTTTGATTTTTTCTCGTAAATGAATTCAGAAACTAGTAAGTTAATGTTTAGTATTCGTTTAATTTTCTTGAGTGTAATCACCAATTGTTTCATACAAAATCGCACCTCAGACTCGGTAATGCGTCGATCAATTCGAAGCTTCAACATCTTTCCCCACCCCCTCCCCGCTGCTGAACATTTGATTGTTGTCCGTACCAGGGTGGGGTGAAAAGCTTAAACCAGAACTCTAAAGTCTTTCCAGCGGAATAAGCGTGGTTTGTAATTTGATATGGAGGCTCTTAATGATAAGATACTAAAAAAAGGAAGATCAGATCCAGCATTTGGGTGAGGAATTAAAAAATAACTTTGACTTTAGGAGGCGGGAATTTGAGCGAACCAATCTTGAAAAGTTTAAATGCCCGGGGGCTGCCCTTTGCATCTGACGCTTCGAATTGATCGACGCATGAACGTTTGACTGATTAACTTTTCAGGACAGGAATACGGCCCGTTGGTAACGTATCAGCGGGCTATGTCAAACAAGGCTGTCTGAGTAAAATTTCCGTAAACTCTTCCCTTCTGCGTTAAAATTATTTTGAACTGAAGTAACTCAGAGTGGTTTCTTTACATTCATTCAAAGCCGAATCGCGAGCACTTTGCATCCGTTCTCACGGGATGGTTTCTACTTACATGTACAACTGGCCGTTTATACTCCTGGCGCTTCCGTCGCTTTTTATCTCAATCAGTTGCGGTCATGGTAAGTAGTAAGCCTAAAAAACAAGCAGAGGAGCAGTTATTCAAGGAAGCTCAAATAGGACACAAGAAAAAAAACAAAAGTGAAACTATCATTCTAAAAAAAGGTTTCTCAACGACCCTATTTGGCAAGTCGGATTAGATGATCGTTTATACTTTCTTTTACGACCTGTGTTTGTTTTTCGAGTTCAAATTTGAATAAAGCCCTTTTCCTTCGATGGATCCATCCAAGTAAAGTAGGTTTGGCGTTAACATCGATCGGATCAACATTCCTTCTCGGAATGAGCTCGGTTGTAATACTCGGTTTGGCCGATTGCTTATCGATTTCGAAAGATCAACCCGATGTATGTTCGTGGAGGCAATGTGTGCAAGGGGCTCGAGCGAAATGGTGGCACATATCGATAAATTAAATGAAACAAACTTTAGCAATCCATGCCAGCTAGTACTGGACCATACAAAGATGTAAGTGAGTTAGTTGTTGAGGTAATGAAAATATCTGGAATCGCTGAATGTCGAAGCCGCAATTAGGAAAGGTGTTTGCGTGGGTAATGTAATTTAAACTGTACGTTTACTCTCAGTTTTTTGTTATTTGCGGTATCGCCAAACGCGTTATGTGTCTGATTTGAAACCTTATGAGTGCTCGAGTGATACAGGCACTGTGCGTTCGGAATTATACTAAGGAGTCCAATTATCCAATCGATCAAAAAAAGAGAGAAGAAAGATAATAATGAAAATATCAAATCGAAATGTTGTTTTTAGGTGGCATGTACACATAAAATTGACTTTGTGGCTGTAATTAAATTGTGGAAAGATCGTATTTTTCTTGACTTTTGGATGTGTACTGAACCTGTCATAACAAGTCGTGATGTGCTTTAGAATGAAAGTGAATGACAACCAAACTTTAATTTAATGCATGTACTGTAGTTTTTGATCTGTCCTAGTCAGACATGTCACTGAGCTCAACAATAGAGAACAGAAGAAAAAAAAAAAACCACAGTTTTAGTTGAAAAATGATTTGCCCAAGCAATGTTCTATATCCAAGTAATAATGATTATAAATATGGATGTTACAAATAGAAGTTACATATTAAACATTTTGAGAGTTTAAGGGTTAACATTACATGTACAGATGGTACAATTAAACTTTAATGCTGTCTGCTACATATAATTATGGTTAATACAGTTTTCAACATGTTGATCTGGAAAGTAACCTGATCTACAATTGGAATTGATGATGTTTGGTGCTCAGAAAATGGTCAGGACTAAAGGTATACTGCAGACTGCAGATAGATCAAACAAGTTTTCAAAATAATGAAAGCATTCAAGATTATTATTAATAACATCAGTTTGCTTGAGAAGGAAAATTTGCACTTTAAATCACCTATTTGAACTGATTCATAAACACGAAACAATGGGCTAATGTTTGAGAAAAATTTCTTTTACATTTTCCATTGCAGTCTAGTTAAAAATTATTCTTACAAACTAAGCATACCATTTTAAATTTAAAGATGCCAAAGGCACTATTAATCAATGAAATCAATGATTGTTTATTTTTGATGTAATCTTGCAGAAAAGGAGAAAACCCACAACACAGCTTGATATGCATGCTTAATAAATTGTTGTAAACAAATTTACCCTTGCCACTGAAGTCAAGAAATACAATTCTATTAAAGCAGCAACTGCAGGGCTATGAATAATTTTAATCCTCTTACATTCCCAACAATATGTGTTTATTCATTTATTTTTGTCATGTAAAGAATGTTCAAGTACTCTTGGTATGGAGAATGGCCGCATCAAAGATGCTCAAATCACTGCATCTTCACAGTGGGATGGAAATCATGCAGCAATCCAGGGAAGATTGAACTTCAAGGCTGGTGGAGGCAAGCAAGGAGGATGGTCAGCTGGGAAGAATAATGGAAATCAATGGATACAGGTGGCTCTTGGCAGTTACACCAAATTAACAAGTATAGCAACACAGGGAAGGAATGCTCACAGCCAGTGGGTAACGGCATACAAGCTGCAGTACAGTGAAGATGGAGTGAAATTTTACTACTATAAAGTATCAGGACAGAGTTCACCTAAGGTATGTCTACTGCCATGTGTCACCTACTGAATGATTTTCAGGTGTATCCTTTTGGTATGTGTAGAAAATGAACCTTTAAATGAAGGAAAATCTGTTGAAGTTCATGTCGTTTCCTTTGAAAATGGCTTGGGTCACAAGGAGAATATTAAATAGGCTGTCTTTTCATAAATAATACTGGATGCAGTCTTGTATAACATTCTTGAGGGTGCTTCGTTTACAGACTTTATTTCATCTAGTTTAAAATTACTGATGATCCTTGTAATCTGATTGGCTCTCATTGGTGCAATTAATTCATGTGCTTTAAATCACATATTTTCCCTGCTAATAAGGAAGCCTTACCAAGACACAACAACCAATCAGATTTCAAAACTTGTTTACAAAGAAAGCAATCAAATTGCAAGAAAATGAAAAACAACTTTTGTAACCTTCTACAAACCAGCTCACTACTAGATCAATAAAAATATTTGTAGACAAAAATCCTTATCTGAGGGACTGCAATTTCAAACTGGACTAGGTAATTAAGGGGTAATTGAACTTCATGTTGTGCAATTTTTGTCCGATTTCAAATCATGCACATGATTTCAGACCTAATTTTTTCAAAGACCACAAATTGCACTCACCCTATGGGCTCGTGCAATTTTGTTAGTCTTCAAAAAAAATCACTTGTGCCTATTTATTCCAAATTGCACTTGAAATCATGTGATTACCGAGACAAATTGCACAACACAGAGTTCAATTATCATTATTTTTTAGGCAACTTATAACTGATAATTACTTTCACAACTAAAATTATATTTTGTCACAGTTAAATCATTATTACATGAATTGAATAATATTTTGGCATCAAAGTGATGCCAAAAATGTTGGCATGTAGGTGATTGTGCTGTCTATTCCTAAGCATGAAGAAAAAAGGAAACTCGAAGGAGGAAAGCCTCTTAAATCATGAAACAAATTACCATTTATCTTGTTGTGTGATAGACCAAAAAAGAAAGAACTTTTTCATGTTGTGTTTCTAATTTGATGGCCTTATGATTGTTAGATGAATGATGGCAATAAAGTTCCCTTATATGCTATTTTTCTGACCTCTAAATTCATACAATCAAGGCTGTGCTCTAAAGAAAATTTCAGGGAGCCCTTCGGGCTCCCAAGCGTTTTAGCTTGGGTGCCCAGGCCTAAAAGATGGTCGCCCAAATCAAAATTTCAGGGAGCCCTTCGGGCTCCCAAACATTTTAGCTGAGGTGCCCGGGCCTCCTAGTTGGTCGCCCAAATTAATAAATCAGTCAGTTAAGAGGCTGTCTCTCTTATTTCCACCCGGTCAATTTTGCGTCAAAAATAATTTTGCCTGAAACTCTGTTAACAGAAAGACTTTACCTAGGAAAGAACTAAATTAGATTTGGTTTGATTCGAAATAATTTCCTGACTGCATTACGGGCCATAATTATTTCCCAGTCCGTAGGGACCGTCGCAACGTCTCGAAAATTGAAAATAGGCATATTTTGTAACGTTGTAAAATATTTGATTCGCATAGTTAAGCCACAGAATTGATATCAGATTGCTTAAAAACCTTTCTAGTTTGCCAAGAACGTTAGAATTTGCCCTCTCAACATATTTGAAAAGGCGAATTTTAGCATATTCTGACCACTAGAAATCGCCATCGGCCGATGGCCGTAAATGACCTTGATTTAGACGCTAAGTTTTGGGATTTGGGACCTGGTTGACGATTCTATCCTACACAGCCGTTAAGTTTAGACCTTTATAGGCAAAAATATGCAAAAACCCCTGTACGTTTTCGATTTTTCAAAAGTTATGACCGTTTGAATCAGCACATGTACGAGCATTCGCGATTTTTTCGCCTACACCAAAATCGAACCACTGGAGCAGATTTCGTCATAAATACAGCTTACCCGCTTTGCAGCCCGGCTTCATGGCCCACTTCATAATTTTTCTAATAACAAAATTGGTGAAATCCATGATAACTTCAACAAATAGCTAGGTATTGCCTTCGAAAAGTAGGCGGCATCCATCGTGATTCGTGGTATCAAAACAAATGTCGAAATTGGCCACATTTCGCGGTGAATCACCCATTTAACATCGCTGCAGAGCTGAATTTTTTCCAAAATCAGAATATAAACTCTCCACGTCTGGAAACTGAGGGAGAAATGAAGGTTTTAGGCTTCTGAAGTGAAGAAATAATCGCTTAAATTTAGATCAGTTCGATGTTATACTGTTCTCACAAAGGTCCGCACAAAAGAGAAGACCGCTGATAGCTTGTGCCGTACGTTGTGCCATATGGTTTTGTTTTGTATCCCAAAGTAATATTTGGGCAGAAAAATTTGGATGAAAAGAATAAATGCTTTTACCTGGAGTTTGATATCATATAATTAATAAATCAATTTCAAATATCCTGAGCTTGCCTCTCTCGGTTCCGCGTCGATTGTGTCCACAGAACAGCAACCTGTCAATAGCCGGAAAAATCGGCTACCAACGTGTTAAAAACTTGACACATGCTTCGTATGAACAGATGTTATAAGTGTTGCTTTTGGTAAATTTTCAATCGATTTCATCAAAACATTTCACTGACTAATAGATATTATAATATATTACACTATAACAACGCCGTCAGAACTTGATATCGGAAGTAAAGGTAGTTTGTATCTGTAGAGCATATTTTACACTTTCAGCCACCGTATAAGACATTGTTTACATAAGTCTACTGAGAAACACACTGACAATCACTAATCACGTCCGACAGTTTGTCTATGAGGATCTGTTTTTTGTCTCTCAATTTTACAGGGATCTCAAAATGACTACAGATGGCTCTCAACAAAACCACATTGAATTTCTGAAGTGTGTTATTGTGGTAACGTTCACAGAGGTCCTACGTATCGTAGCATATTGGATGTGAGACTTTGATCTCTTTGTTAACTTTGTCTACCAGATCTTATCTCTCGGAATTTTCCTGGACGCATTGGATATCTTCCTCCTCATCCAGTGATATCCCGATCACACCCTGATCTTTTCGCCGCATTGCTGCTAGCCGGGAGAAAAAGCTCTGAACTTGGCTCTTTGTCAGCCACTGTTCTCTAGTGAACAAACGTGCATTTGATTCATTTTTCGCATTTCGCATGTCCACTGCAACTTGGGCGGGGTCGACCTTTCGCCCAGTTCTTTCTCCAAGTGTAAACCGTGCCGTTAGGTATTCTTTTACCTTCTCTCTTGGTTTGCTTACGGCCCATCCTGTTCGAAAAGACGAGTGGGGCGAAGTATCCTCGGGAGAAGTGAGTGGTGTACTAGAATCTAACGAACAGCTCGAACACTTGATACCAGCGGTATCTATCGACGAGAACTTAAGGGCCCAGTCCCTTTTGATTGCATCATACTGGCTTTAACCTGCGGACTGTATGCTTTCCAACGTCCAGGTGCAGCTCCAGCTGCGAAAAGGTTTCGAACACTTCAACACATCCAAACACAGAGCATTCAAACAATGGCGTTGTACTCTCTGTTTCCTTTCTGCCCTTTGAACGACGCTTGACCACACGCTTTTCAGGAGGATCATAAAACCCTTGAGATTCTATGGTTTGAAGGGACGTTTGACCTTGGTGCTTGATATAAATTACGTCATATGGAATGTACTTCCCTTTACCGATGCCATAACATTTCCAAACTCTCAGACCGATATCTCCATATTCGAAGTTGTGGAAGCTACTAAAATGCTCAATCTTATTTATACAGAGAGTGTTCTTTGATTCGTCTACTATTCTTACTGCAGCTGTTGTTCCCTTCACTGGGTGTTTCGTCAATGCGTATCCTCTGTCCAATGAAAGCTTTAACAACCTCGCTGAAGACTCGCTACAGACTGAAGCCTCTCTGGTTTCGAAAAAGCACTTGCATGCCATACTACACTTGCAGGCCTTCCAAAAAAAAAATAAAGGGTCAGCGGGTTCACCCGCAATGATTAATGCGGACCTCTGTTATGCGCGATAGTGCAATCGTTCAGCTTTAAATTCCAAAACGCCAAACTTCGACACATAGACTTACAAGTGGAGTTCTATGACTGATTCTTGAAGAGAATGCAGCTGCAATCCAAAGTTTCAACGGGACATTAAGCGCGAAATATGGCTTTAGTTTTCGAGTTTAGTTCGCAACAACGAGTCAAAGAAGAGTATCGACAGATGCCGACCGCTGAATCTTGGAGGTATTTGCTGGAGTTATCATAAAGTCCAGTTCACCAGTTTGGGAAGCGAGGAATATCTGAAATTTCACATAAACCCGTGATTTCTCCGGCTATTGATACAAAGGGTGGTGTACTGTGGACACAATCGACGCGGAACCGAGAGAAGCAAGCTCAGGATATTTGAAATTGATTTATTAATTATATGATATCAAACTCCAGGTAAAAGCATTTATTCTTTTCATCCAAAATTTTTCTGCCCAAATATTACTTTGGGATACCAAACAAAACCATATGGCACAACGTACGGCACAAGCTATCAGCGGTCTTCTCTTTTGTGCGGACCTTTGTGAGAACAGTATAACATCGAACTGATCTAAATTTAAGCGATTTTTTCTTCACTTCAGAAGCCTAAAACCTTCATTTCTCCCTCAGTTTCCAGACATGGAGAGTTTATATTCTGATTTTGGAAAAAATTCAGCTCTGAAGCGATGTTAAATGGGTGATTCCCCGCGAAATGTGGCCAATTTCGACATTTGTTTTGATACCACGAATCACGATGGATGCCGCCTACTTTTCGAAGGCAATACCTAGCTATTTGTTGAAGTTATCATGGATTTCACCAATTTTGTTATTAGAAAAATTATGAAGTGGGCCATGAAGCCGGGCTGCAAAGCGGGTAAGCTGTATTTATGACGAAATCTGCTCCAGTGGTTCGATTTTGGTGTAGGCGAAAAAATCGCGAATGTTCGTACATGTGCTGATTCAAACGGTCATAACTTTTGAAAAATCGAAAACGTACAGGGGTTTTTGCATATTTTTGCCTATAAAGGTCTAAAATTAACGGCTGTGTAGGATAGAATCGTCAACCAGGTCCCAAATCCCAAAACTTAGCGTCTAAATCAAGGTCATTTACTGCCATCGGCCGATGGCGATTTCTAGTGGTCAGAATATGCTAAAATTCGCCTTTTCAAATATGTTGAGAGGGCAAATTCTAACTTTCTTGGCAAACTAAAGGTTTTTAAGCAATCTGATATCAATTCTGTGGCTTAACTATGCGAATCAAATATTTTACAACGTTACAAAATATGCCTATTTTCAATTTTCGAGACGTTGCGACGGTCCCTACGGACTGGGAAATAATTATGGCCCGTAATGCAGTCAGAAAATTATTTCGAATCAAACCAAATCTAATTTAGTTCTTTCCTAGGTAAAGTCTTTCTGTTAACAGAGTTTCAGGCAAAATTATTTTTGACGCAAAATTGACCGGGTGGAAATAAGAGAGACAGCCTCTTAATTATTAAAAATTAAACAAACTGTTTTCGTAACGAGTCAAATAGAACCGATGTGCGTTTATTTATTGTTTTTATGTTCATGAAACATCGTATCCTTTGACCTCCTGAAAACCTATCATCACTTATAGTCAAATAATTATTTAATTCACACTTACAGAAGCAGTGCAAAACTATTTTTTGAAAAATGAATAGTATACATATACCAAAGATAATCTGATAAACCTAAAACTGTCTCATTGAAGTTCAATTCAAAGCATTATGTAAGCTTAGCAAAACACTATTTCGTTTGAACTCTGTATACTTAATTCTTTAGAAATTCTAATTTTGTGGATTCGGTCGATTTTATTTTTAGTGCGTGATACGTAATAACTTGTCACGACACCAAGGACAATGCGGGACTTATAGAGTTTATACCCGTTTCTAAAACAATCATAAAAAAAAACGTATCTTTTCTTTTTTATACATCGTGTTTTACTGGAAAAACAATCTTAAGTTATGTTTTTGCCTCGCAGACACGGCAGTAAAAAGCCGGCTAAAATATTAAATTAGCATAGAAGAGCGACTCCCTTGTTTATTCAGCGATTTATTAATCGCCGACCGTACTTTACGCCTATCAGAGCAGAAGTAACAACTTCTTTTGAAAAACTAGCTAATGAGCCATCCCAATTTAAAGGAAAAATTTTAATGCTGTTGGAAAAGCCGTTAAAATCGAAAACTGTGCAGCTAGTCAAGTTCAAAGTCAAGGATTATGCTACATGTGAATTCACGTGGAACGACCTTTGAACATCAACGCGCGCCCGATGGATCAACATTTTCTTTTAAAAGAACGACTCCCGTGTTCATTTAGCGATTTATTAATCGTCGACCGCACTTTACGCCTGTCAGAGCAGAAGTAACAATTGCTTTTCAAAAACTAACTAACGAGCCATCCTAATTTAAAGGAAAAATTATAATACTATTTGGAAAAGCGGTTAAAATCGAAAACTGTGCAGCTTGTCACGATCAAAGTCGATGATTATGTTACACGTAAATTCACGTGGAACGACCTTTGAATATCAACGCGCGCCCGATTGAACAACATTTTCTTTTTTTTTTTTTTGACTGTAAATCAAGAAACCAACACCAGCCAGTCGCCCGGCCAAGCGACCAAGAAAATATTTTCAGTCGCCCGAGGCCAAATGTTAGTCGCCTCAGGCGACCGGGCGCCGTTAGAGCACAGCCTTGTTACAATCCAGAGTTGATTTTAATTAGTGACTATCACTCAGAATTGTTTGTCTATTCTCAAGTGAGTTTACGATGTAACCTCAGATTAGTGCTGAGTGTGCTTTATTATGTCATTGCAGGCCAAAAATTCAGCTGGCCATCACAGCCTTTTCATCCAGTGAACTTTACAAGCAGCTTGCACTTAGCAATAACTTTTTGATTTATTATCTTTTCTTTGGTGTTTTTCTCTCCTTCAAAGTCCCACATGAAACCCCAACCTTCTGGCTAATGGATTGCAAGTAACCATGACTGGGTATTAATGAAAGACCCAGTGCTTTAACTATATCATCCTTCAAATAATTATTACTAGTGTGCACTCAGTGGTTTAAATCTCCAGAAGATAGAAAGGGAATTTTTTTTGCTCTCCTTGTGTTGGAAAAGTCTTTAACCTTTAAACCCCTAAGAGTGACTGGCATCTAATTTCTCCTTACAATATCAGTTCTGGATCACACACTAAGGTCATGGGAATAAAAGAAATGATCGCCAAGTAAACTAGCTTGTGATTGTTAGACAAATTCTCCTTGTCAGAACCTTAGGAAAAGTATAGCAAACAGTATGGAGAATATGCATACTGATTTGTTAGGATGTTAATTAGGGATTAAATTAATATATCTTAATAACTATATATCTATATATATATATATTTGCTTTGTTTAAGCAACACTCAATTAGACAGAATACCTTAGGTGAACAGAGTTCACGTAAGGTGAATGTAGAGGCAGTTACTTGGTGTAAAACTGTTAAAAACAAATCCTTATATCTGCGCAGTATAGAGGTGACAGTTATAATATGTTGCAAGTATTTCTTAATTAACAGGTAATTTACCCCTTTATTCATTTCTTAATTAAGTCATCTGCAAATACCAAGGGGCTAAGCCTCTGATCATGCATTCTACTATGGAAAAAGCTAATTATGCCACATATCTAGCCTGACATTCAAAATTGGAGTTCCTTGACTTTCTCTTGCACATTTACAACAAGTGCAATCAACATGTTACAATTTTAAATGTAAGTTGAAACTGACATTAAATATGGCATGACTGTGGTAACTGATTATTAATTTTACTTGAATGTATTTGTAGGTATTCAAAGGAAATAAAGACAGAGACAGCATTGTTTATCACCAGTTAAACCCACCCATCAAAGCTCGCTACATCAAACTTCGACCAACAGCATGGTATGGTCATATATCACTAAGGATGGAGCTGTATGGTTGCTCAGCAGGTATGATTGTTGTCTTACATGAACTTATTTGGCACTTAAAAATGGAAGGGTGAAACATGATTGTTTTGATTTTAACTAGTATAATGCTGAAACATGGATATGGCAAGAATCTCTAGACTGTTAGATGCTACATTATGACATACATAGAAAATTTCTGCTTGATCCAAATTTTGTGTAACTTTTAAATTTTCAATAGAACTATATGTACCTACCCTCAAACATACCTACATACCTCAGTACATAAACACATACAAATAAACTGTTTTTTTTCCTTCTTTATTTCTGTAAAGAATGTTCAGCACCTCTTGGTTTGGAAAGTGGACGCATTAAAGACTCTCAAGTCACTGCATCTTCAGAGTGGGATAGAAATCATGCAGCAATCCAGGGAAGATTGAACTTCAAGGCTGGTGGAGGCAAGCAAGGAGGATGGTCAGCTGGGAAGAATAATGGAAATCAATGGATACAGGTGGCTCTTGGCAGTTACACTAAATTAACAAGTATAGCAACGCAGGGAAGGAATGTTCACAGCCAGTGGGTAACAGCATACAAGCTACAGTACAGTGAAGATGGAGTGAAGTTTTACTACTATAAAGTACCAGGACAGAGCTCACCTAAGGTAAATGTAGAAGCAGTTACTTGGTTTAAAACTGTTAAAAACATATCTGTATGTCTGCACAGTATAGACTGAGGTAACAGTTATAATATGTTGCAAGTATTTCATAATTAAGTCATCTGCAAATACCAAGGAGCTAAGCCCCTGATCATGCATTCTACTATGGAAAAAGTTAATTATGCCACATATCTAGCCTGGTATTCAAAATTGAAGTTTCTTGATTTTCTCTTGCATATTTACAGCAAGTGCAATCACCATGTTATAATTTTACATGTAAGTTTAAACTACCTTTTAAAATGGCATGACTGTGGTAACTGATTATTAATTTTACTTGCATGTATTTGTAGGTATTCAAAGGAAATAAAGACAGAGACAGCATTGTTTATCACCAGTTAAACCCACCCATCAAAGCTCGCTACATCAAACTTCGACCAACAGCATGGTATGGTCATATATCACTTAGGATGGAGCTGTATGGTTGCTCAGCAGGTATGATTGTTGTCTCACATGAACTTATTTGGCACTGAAAAATGGATGGGTGAAACACATGTTTTGATTATAACCAGTATAATGCTGAAATGGATATAACAAGAAACTGTAGATTGTTAGATGCTACATAATGAGGTGTGTAGAACATTTCTGCTTGATCCAAATTGTGTCTAATTTTTTAATTTTTACTAGAACTGTATGTACCTACCCTGAAACATACCTACATATCTCAGTACATAAACACATACACATAAACTGTTCTTTTACCTTCTGTATTTCTGTAAAGAATGTTCGGCACCTCTTGGTTTGGAGAGCGGACGCATTAAAGATGCTTAGGTCACTGCATCTTCAGAATGGGATAGAAATCATGCAGCAATCCAGGGAAGATTGAACTTCAAGGCTGGTGGAGGCAAGCAAGGAGGATGGTCAGCTGGGAAGAATAATGGAAATCAATGGATACAGGTGGCTCTTGGCAGTTACACCAAATTAACAAGTATAGCAACACAGGGAAGGAATGCTCACAGCCAGTGGGTAACAGCATACAAACTGCAGTACAGTGAAGATGGAGTGACCTTCTACTACTATAAAGTACCGGGACAGAGCTCACCTAAGGTAAATGTAGAAGCAGTTACTTGGTTTAACACTTTTAAAACATATCCTTATGTCTGCACAGTATAGACTGAGGTAACAGTTATAATATGTTGCAAGTAGCTCTTAATTAAGTCATCTGCTAGTAACAAGGGGCTAAGCCTCTGATCATGCATTCTACTATGGAATAAGTTAATTATGCCACATATCTAGCCTGGCATTGCGGCAAAATTGGAGTTCCTTGACTTTCTCTTGCATGTTTACATTAAGTGCAATAATCACGCTATGATTTTAGAAGGTAGTTGAAACTATTGGAGAATCATGCATAATCCAACAGGAATGGCGTGACTGTGGTAACTGATTATTAATTTTACTTGCCTGTATTTGTAGGTATTCAAAGGAAATAAAGACACGGACAGCATTGTTTATCACCAGTTAAACCCACCCATTAAAGCTCGCTACATTAAACTCCGACCAACAGCATGGTATGGTCATATATCACTAAGGATGGAGCTGTATGGCTGCTCAGCAGGTATGATTGTTGTCTTACATGACCTTATTTGGCACTGAAAAATGGAAGGGTGAAACACGTTTTGATTATAGCCAGTATAATGCTGAAATGGATATAACAAGAAACTGTAGATTGTTAGATACTACAATATGAGATGCGCAGAACATTTCTGCTTGATCCAAATTTTTTCTAATTTTTAACTCGTGAATTGCGCGCATGCGCAAGAGCGAGTTATAGATACGATGTGGGAAATGGAATTCGCTCGCTCGCTCGCTCGCTCGCTCGATTGGTCGATTCCTGTAAACTTTTTTTAGATTTTAGGCTTTTGAGTGCATTTTATAGTTTTTGGCGAGCAATAAACAGACGAAATGGCGACCTTTGTTACTAAGAATAGTGGTGGGGTGAAAAAGAAGCCAATGATAATCTTAAAAGAGTTTTTTTTTTTTCGTTTTAGTTTCAACAAGCGGCGCCAGCGACTGGCAGGCATGCAAGGATTCACACTGAAATAACAGAACCACCTTCGTTTTTTATAAAATTGTAATTTACAATCCTTGAACTTGAAAACAATCCGAAGATTCATTGAAAATATCACTTACTGCGAAGCGCTCGGAGTTTACAGATGTTCAAAAGCTTTTTCTGTTAGAGCGTGAGATTGAGGACAAAATTGATCATTACGTTTCGTCGCGTTTGTTTTTCCTGTGTGAAGCAACAAAAGATGCCGGCGACTGACGAAATAACAAGTTAACACGAAAATCAGATAACACCTAAACAAACAATTTTAGCTACCGATTTCAGTGAATTTTTAAAGAAAAATTTTCTTTTAAGTTTTTAAGACAATTTGAAGATTCAACATACATACAACGTACTAAAATGCGAAAGTTACACACCACGAAATTGATAACTAGGCTTGAAATGAAATTCTATCTTGTTATTGATTATACGTTGCCTAGCACGTGACTTAAATCTACCCAGGCGGAGATCCAAAATGACGGTGGCAGGCTTGGCTTAATTATATCACTCAAAACTCGTTCCCGTTTGTCTCATTTGATAAAGAGGGAATCGTTAATGTTTTCATTAAGACAGTATTGCCTTGATTTTCTAATATTTACAACGAAAGACAGTAAATTTCACTTTTCACCCACATTTACTTCCAACCTTTTCTTTTGAACCAGAAACAAAAATGATAGACGTTTAAAACACATGACATCATCCACCTTGTCAAATGTAATAGCATGATCATTTCAATTGTAATGCCTTCTTATCCCAACGTTACTTTGTTTCTTTGCTACATTAGCGAACACTGAACTACTGCTCATACTCTAGATATGACAATCAACCACAAAATTCCCTAAACCAGATAACATTAAACATAATCTAAAAAAATCATGTGTCAATTCACGAGTTTTGCTCACAGAGCACTTTGATTAATTTTTACTAGAACTGTATGTACCTACTCTCAAACATACCTACATACCTCAGTAGATAAACACATACTCATAAACTGTTCTTTTACCTTCTTATTTCTGTAAAGAATGTTCGGCACCTCTTGGTTTGGAGAGTGGACGCATTAAAGATGCTCAGGTCACTGCATCTTCAGAATGGGATAGAAATCATGCAGCAATCCAGGGAAGATTGAACTTCAAGGCTGGTGGAGGCAAGCAAGGGGGATGGTCAGCTGGGAAGGAAATCAATGGATACAGGTGGCTCTTGGCAGTTACACCAAATTAACAAGTATAGCAACACAGGGAAGAAATGCTCACAGCCAGTGGGTAACAGCATACAAACTGCAGTACAGTGAAGATGGAGTGAACTTTTACTACTATAAAGTACCAGGACAGAGTTCACCTAAGGTAAATGTAGAAGCAGTTACTTGGTTAAAAACTGTTAAAAACATATCTTTTTGTCTGCACAGTATAGACTGAGGTAACAGTTATAATATGTTGCAAGTATTTCATAATTAAGTCATCTGCAAATACCAAGGGGCTAAGCCCCTGATCATGCATTCTACTATGGAAAAAGTTGATTGTGCCACATATCTAGCCTGGCATTCAAAATTGGAGTTTCTATATTTTCTCTTGCATATTTACAGCTAGTGAAATCAACATGTTATAATTTTAAATGTAAGTTTAAACTACCTTTTCAAATGGCATGACTGTGGTAACTGATTATTAATTTTACTTGTATGTATTTGTAGGTATTCAAAGGAAATGAAGACAGAGACAGCATTGTTTATCACCAGTTAAACCCACCCATCAAAGCTTGCTACATCAAACTTCGACCAACAGCATGGTAGGGTCATATATCACTAAGGATGGAGCTGTATGGTTGCTCAGCAGGTATGATTGTTGTCTTACATGAACTTATTTGGCACTGAAAAATGGAAGGGTGAAACACATGTTTTGATTATAGCCAGTATAATGCTAAAATGGATATAACAAGAAACTGTAGATTGTTAGATGCTACATATGACATACAGAAAGAATTTCTGCTTAATCCAAATTTTGTGTAACTTTTTAATTTTTACTAGAACTGTATATACCTACCCTCAAACATACCTACATACCTCAGTACATAAACACATACACATAAACTGTTCTTTTACCTTTTGTTATTCTGTAAAGAATGTTTGGCACCTCTTGGTTTGGAGAGTGGATGCATTGAAGACGCTCAGATCACTGCATCTTCAGAATGGGATAGAAATCATGCAGCAATCCAGGGAAGATTGAACTTCAAGGCTGGTGGAGGCAAGCAAGGAGGATGGTCAGTTGGCAAGAATAATGGTAATCAATGGATACAGGTCGCTCTTGGCAGTTACACCAAATTAACAAGTATAGCAACACAGGGAAGGAATGCTCACAGCCAGTGGGTAACAGCATACAAACTGCAGTACAGTGAAGAATTGGACTGAACTTCTACTACTATAAAGTACTGGGACAGAGTTCACCTAAGGTAAATGTAGAAGCAGTTATTTAGTTTAAAACTGTTAAAAACATATCCTTATGTCTGTGCAGTATAGACTGAGGTAACGGTTATAATATGTTGCAAGTAGTTCTTAATTAAGTCATCTGCAAATACCAAGGGGCTAAGCCCCTGATCATGCAGTCTACTATGGAAAAAGGTAATTATGCCACATATCTAGCCTGGCATTCAAAATTGAAGTTTCTTGATTTTCTCTTGCATATTTACAGCTAGTGCAATCAGCATGTTATAATTTTAAATGTATAATGACCCCTTTTATTTAAAATAAATAACAATCCCCACACCAGGGTAGTCCCATCAGAACGTACAGCTCTGCTATCAATAGGAGCCCTGGTGAATAGGATCATAAAAGAAATACAATGCATAATGCAAAAATAAATA